>NC_053392.1:38459934-38563467 GCF_905171765.1 Bufo bufo | reverse complement strand
CTTGATTGCTGGAGATGCGAAGATCGCCCTACTATCAGGATGTTTTAAGGTAGAGTAGTATTGCACCCCTGCCATGTATAATCTGATGGAATTATAGCAGAGTTTGAGGTGTTGGTGACAGTAAGCCAAAAACGCCATTAAATAAGTAATCTTATCTGAGCCGCTCCTTGGGTGGAGAAGTGAAAAATTTTTTAAGCTGTTCCAACCGGTTTTGTAATTTCTAGCTGTGTTGGCAGACAGTGATCTTTGTACGAGGGATTTGGCAGATGAAATGAATTGTGCTAGTCCATGCGTAGGGTGTTGAACTCTGGAGGGGATAGTCCTGCTGGCTCCGCCTCCGGCATGACCTGGAAGAAATGTTATCCGTGATGAATGTCACCGGGGAATTTGCCCACTGCCTGCCGCAAACTTGAGCGGCCGCTACAATCGGGTAGATTTCTAGTAGAGAGGAGGATCTGAGGTACTCGCTGAGAGATGAGATTTCAGGTGGCCACTGGCCTGCAAACCACTGGTTATTGTAGATGGCAGCAAAACCTTTGGAGGCGGCTGCGTCTGAAAATATGGTAGGAGAAGAGGGACTCCATTGGGGAACGAATAAGGAGATCCCATTCCAGTTGGTCAGGAAGAAATCCCACATGGTCAAGTCAGCCATTGCTTGGGTATCCAGATGTCACGAGGGTGTCAAGAGCCACGTCTTATTCCGTTATACCCGGGGTCAGGAAGTCGCAGCGGGTGGCTGCGCGCTCTATGTCTAAAAACAGTGTTTTTTCTTAATGGTAGCTTTCTGAGTTTGCCTTGCAATCCTTTTTGGCTCACTCAGGGATCCGTAGCTTCTCCTCCTCAGCTGTGTCTTGTCCAGCAATCCCAACCTCCTTATATTCCCATCTCTCACTTCTCTGGTTGCCAGATATAGAGTTTCCTGCCTGGACTTCTATACTGACCCACTGGAGCTGTGTAGCTGTGTTCCCTGGTTGTTGTTCCAGAACATTACCCTCCGGATCCCTGTTGGGCTTTTATTGTCTGCTGTGGTCGCCCACCTGGGATTATATGTTTTGTCTGTGTTGTCTGTCCTCTCCTTGGTGTTTTCCTTTTAGTGTCAGTGGTGCGGACTGGTGATCCCACCGCCCTGTTCACTACATAGGGCTCATCTTAGGGAAAGCCAGGGTTTAGGCACATGATCGGCGTACGGGTGAGGAACCCGTCTAGGGACGTCAGGGCAGTCAGGTGCCAGCCTCAAGGTGAGTCAGGGGTCACCACCTTTCCCTCTCCCTTGGACAGGGCCTTCCCATTTCCCTCCCTTTGCGTGACGCCGGTCATTACACCAGAAATATCCAGAGTCCTGCTCTGTGGCTGTTTGAAGCAGATCCAATAATATGGATAAAAAGGCCTTGCCCTGGGGCATGATTCTGGCGGCGAAGTTCAGCATACCCAGCAGGGATTGTAATTCCTGCTTGAAGAGAACCTTACAACCCACAAATTTGGAAATAAGCTCCTTGATTTTTGACAGTTTCTCCTCTGTCTTGCTTCCATTTTTGGGTGTCTAAGACTATGCCGAGGAAGGTTATGGTGGTTGAGGGCCCTTCTATTTTAGTTGGGACAATGGGGATGTTGAGGCTTGCAAAGACCTGGAAGAGACTATCAAGTTTGCAGGGTGTGGTGTTGGTTTGCTCTATCAACAGAAAGTCGTCAAGGTAATAGATGACCATTGGGCAATTGCAGTGGTTTACCAGGACCCAGTGCAGGGCCTGGGCGAACTGATCGAATAGCCATGGACTGCTTTTTGAGCCGAAGGTGAGGCGGTTGGCGAAGTAGTACAGGCCGTCTTACTTTAAGCCGTAACATTTCCAAAGTTGTGGGTTAATGGGTAACAACTTAAAGGTGTCCGCAAGGTCTGCTTTGGACAGCCATGCCCCTGAGCCTGCCAGAAGAATAAGTGAGATGGCCTCGCTGAGTAAGGAGTATTTCGTTTTTGCACGCGATGGTTCGATGCTCTATCGTGTCGTGGGTGGCAATGAGAATGGCGGCCAGATTTACATCTTTCCCCTCCAAGATGTCCCGTTTGATGTTATGTTTTACGAAATGGGACAGGGCTACTTCGGGCAAGGCGGGAACCCTACCTGGGGTTGCAGACTGGGACGTGGAAGCGACTGGGAGAGGATGAGTGGGAAGGCTGGGTGGCGGATCTCTTGACTCCACTGCCGACAGCCTGTTATGGATGTCCGAAATTGAAGTAGATAAGTTGTTAATGGTGGCGTGGAGCTGTGCCAATGACAACTGGATTGTCGACATTGACACCTGCTCTCCGGAGGAAGAGGAATTGGATACCAGGAAGAAGTACAACAGCGACTTAAAAATATCAAAATAGACAAATCGCCAGGACCGGATGTCATAGCCAGACCCTTATTTCTGATATTTGCGGACTCTGTACTGACAGGGAATGTCCCACAGGATTGGCGCATGGCAAATGTGGTGCCAATATTCAAAAAGGGTCCAAAAACAGAGCCTGGAAACTATAGGCCGGTAAGTTTAACATCTGTTGTGGGTAAACTGTTTGAAGGTTTTCTGAGAGATGCTATGTTAGAGCATCTTAACGGAAATAAGCAAATAACGCCATATCAGCATGGCTTCGTGAGGGATCGGTCATGTCAAACTAATTTAATCAGTTTCTATGAGGAGGTAAGTACTAGACTTGACAGCGGCGAATCAATGGATGTCGTGTATCTGGACTTCTCCAAAGCATTTGACACTGTACCTCATAAAAGGTTAGTATATAAAATGAGAATGCTCGGACTCGGAGAAAACGTCTGTAAGTGGGTAAGTAACTGGCTCAATGATAGAAAACAGAGGGTGGTTATTACCGGTACATACTCAGATTGGGTCACTGTCACTAGTGGGGTACCTCAGGGGTCAGTATTGGGCCCTATTCTCTTCAATATATTTATTAATGATCTTGTAGAAGGCTTGCATAGTAAAATATCAATTTTCGCAGATGACACTAAACTGTGTAAAGTAATTAACACTGAAGAGGACAGTATACTACTACAGAGGGATCTGGATAGATTGGAGGCTTGGGCAGATAAGTGGCAGATGAGGTTTAACACTGACAAATGTAAAGTTATGCACATGGGAAGGAATAATGCAAGTCACCCATACATACTAAATGGTAAAACACTCGGTAACACTGACATGGAAAAGGATCTAGGAATTTTAATAACCAGCAAACTAAGCTGCAAAAAACAGTGTCAGGCAGCTGCTGCCAAGGCCAATAAGATAATGGGTTGCATCAAAAGGGGCATAGATGCCCGTGATGAGAACATATTCCTACTACTTTACAAATCACTGGTCAGACCACACATGGAGTACTGTGTACAGTTCTGGGCTCCTGTAAACAAGGCAGACATAGCAGAGCTGGAGAGGGTCCAGAGGAGGGCAACTAAAGTAATAACTGGAATGGGGCAACTACAGTACCCTGAAAGATTATCAAAATTAGGGTTATTCACGTTAGAAAAAAGACGACTGAGGGGAGATCTAATTACTATGTATAAATATATCAGGGGGCAGTACAGAGATCTATCCAATCATCTATTTATCCCCAGGACTGTGACTGTGACGAGGGGACATCCTCTGCGTTTGGAGGAAAGAAGGTTTGTACACAAACATAGAAAAGGGTTCTTTACGGTAAGAGCAGTGAGACTATGGAACTCTCTGCCTGAGGAGGTGGTGATGGTGAGTACAATAAAGGAATTCAAGAGGGGCCTGGATGTATTTCTGGAGTGTAATAATATTACAGGCTATAGCTACTAGAGAGGGGTCGTTGATCCAGGGAGTTATTCTGATTGCCTGATTGGAGTCGGGAAGGAATTTTTTATTCCCCTAAAGTGAGGAAAATTGGCTTCTACCTCACAGTTTTTTTTTGCCTTCCTCTGGATCAACTTGTAGGATGACAGGCCGAACTGGATGGACAAATGTCTTTTTTCGGCCTTATGTACTATGTTACTATGTTACTATGTTAGGAGTAGGTATAACTCCGCCTTCCGGGCCGAAGCTGGGTAACGGATCCCTCTTTTGTTCAGCTCTGCTATGATTTTGGGGACCGTCCAGCTCCGGAGTGACCCCACACTAGCATGGCTGGATGCCAGGGATTCCGGAATCGAAGAGGTCTCGTCGATTTCTGAGTGACGTGACATGCTGGAAGCTGAAAATAGAAAATTTATTAGTTTTTGGAGTAAACGAAAATGTCAGCTTCTGAAATGTTTAGGACCTTAAACCCGTGTAAGCGCTTAGCGTTTGCTGCCCACGATGAAACCGCTTGGATCGAAACTGAGCCCGAGACGTGAGGAACCGTGACATTGGCTCCGCGAGTGGTCGAACCTTGGAAAAGAGAGGACCAATACCTGATATCCCCACCTGGTGAGCCAGACTTAACGAAGGTACTCTGGTCCTGTTGACTCGTGGCGGCGCTACCGGATCGGATCTTTAACTGAGACAAAAGAAAACATTTAGTGGAGGAGCCTAACTGAAATAGCGCTGCTATGACCAATGAGCAAGATGTGCGAACGAATGAACATGATGCCTAAATAACGCAACCTGGCAGTGAACAAGGACAGACAAACATGGTGTGCGTAGCAAAACCAGGCTTGTGGTCAGTGAAGGAGGTGGCCTGCTTGACGGAACAGACATGATGGACGAAGATGGGTGAAAGGGCCTGGGTGACGAAAACAGGCGGAAGACGTGGACAAGACGAGGAATGGAGCCTGCAACAAAGGCTGTGGATGTTGAGAGAAACGCTGCCTGAAGGCGCCGCCAGACAGTGGACCAGGACATGGCAACGTATGGCATGAGTGACGTGAAAAGAAGAGAAAAAACATGACCTGAATAACGTAAACAGGCGTGAGACAAGGGATGACAATGACGTAGCCTGATAATAACGAAAACAGGCTGTGTACATTGACCGAAGTGGCCTGAATAACGTAAACAGGCGTGAGACAAGGGATGACAAGGACGTAGCCTGAATAACGAAAACAGGCTGTGTACATTAAATGAGGTGGCCTGAATAACGTAAACAGGCGTGAAACATGGATATGACAAGACGTAAACAGGCGTGAAACATGGATATGACAAGACGTGGCCTGAATAACGAAAACAGGCTGTGTACATGACGCAAAGTGGCCTGAATAACGTGAACAGGTGTGAGAACGGATAAGACAGAAGTCGCCTTAATAATGAAACAGGCTGTGTGCAGGAGGGATGCTGTCTGGATGACGTGAAAAGGTGGAAAACAAGAATGTAAAAACGTGCGGCAGGAAAGACGTGTGGCGGAGGTAGACAATAGCAGAAACATGGGTTGGTGATGTGTGGAGGCTTGAGACATAGACAGGACAAGACATAACTGGGTTGAAACAAACAGGTTGTGCACATGAAATGAAGGGGGTAACAACAGCATGACACGGGCCCCGGACCCCTTATTTATTTATTTTTTTTGAGGGTAAGACTGTAAAATGCAGCGTATGGAAAACAAAGCGTGGCGTGACAGAGGAGACAAATAGCGTTATTGAAATTGACGAAACGTAGCAAGCGAAGTTCTTGAAAATTCAGTTATGCCCAACCAGAGCAAACCAGAAATATACAGTGGGATGTGAAAGTTTGGGCAACCTTGTTAATCGTCATGATTTTCCTGTATAAATCGTTGGTTGTTACGATACAAAATGTCAGTTAAATATATCATATAGGAGACACACACACTGATATTTGAGAAGTGAAATGAAGTTTATTGGATTTACAGAAAGTGTGCTAAAATTGTTTAAACAAAATTAGGCAGGTGCATAAATTTGGGCACTGTTGTCATTTTATTGATTCCAAAACCTTTAGAACTAATTATTGGAACTCAAATTGGCTTGGTAAGCTCAGTGACCCCTGACCTACATACACAGGTGAATCCAATTATGAGAAAGAGTATTTAAGGGGTTCAATTGTAAGTTTCCCTCCTCTTTTAATTTTCTCTGAAGAGTAGCAACATGGGGGTCTCAAAACAACTCTCAAATGACCTGAAGACAAAGATTGTTCACCATCATGGTTTAGGGGAAGGATACAGAAAGCTGTCTCAGAGATTTCAGCTGTCTGTTTCCACAGTTAGGAATATATTGAGGAAATGGAAGACCACAGGCTCAGTTCAAGTTAAGGCTCGAAGTGGCAGACCAAGAAAAATCTCGGATAGACAGAAGCGACGAATGGTGAGAACAGTCAGAGTCAACCCACAGACCAGCACCAAAGACCTACAACATCATCTTGCTGCAGATGGAGTCACTGTGCATCGTTCAACCATTCGGTGCACTTTACACAAGGAGATGCTGTATGCGAGAGTGATGCAGAGGAAGCCTTTTCTCCACCCACAGCACAAAAAGTGCAGCCTGAGGTGTGCTAAAGCACATTTGGACAAGCCAGCTTCATTTTGGAATAAGGTGCTGTGGACTGATGAAACTAAAATTTAGTTATTTGGCCATAACAAGGGGCGTTATGCATGGAGGAAAAAGAACACAGCAGTCCAAGAAAAACACCTGCTACCTACAGTAAATTATGGTGGTGGTTCCATCATGCTGTGGGGCTGTGTGGCCAGTGCAGGGACTGGGAATCTTGTCAAAGTTGAGGGACGCATGGATTCCACTCAGTATCAGCAGATTCTGGAGACCAATGTCCAGGAATCAGTGACAAAGCTGAAGCTGCACCGGGGCTGGATCTTTCAACAAGACAACGACCCTAAACACTGCTCAAAATCCACTAAGGCATTTATGCAGAGGAACAAGTACAACGTTCTGGAATGGCCATCTCAGTCCCCAGACCTGAATATAATTGAAAATCTGTGGTGTGACTGTAATGACCGGCGTCACGCACAGGGAGGGAAAAGGGAAAGCCCTGCCCAAGGGAGAGGGAAAGGTGGTGACCCCTGACTCACCTTGCGGCTGGCACCTGACTTCCCTGACGTCCCTAGACGGGTTCCTCACCCATGCGGCGATCACGTGCCTAAACCCTGGCTTTCCCTAGAATGAGCCCTAGATAGTGAACGGGCCGGTGGGATCGCTAGTCCGCATCACTGTCACTAAGAGGGAAACACCAGGGAGAGGACAGACAATACAGACAAACACATAAACCCAGGTGGGCGACCAAAGCAGACCACAAAGGTCCAACAGGGATCCGGAGGGAAACGTTCTGGACCAACAACCAGAGAACGCAGCAACACAGCTTCAGAGGGTCAGACGCTGACGGCCATACTTACTGTAACGGGGTGCCGAAGGTGCACCGGTCTCCCATCAGCCGCAGACCTACTGCTTATCTTCGGGAGCGAGGATCTGTGTTTGACCTTGTTCCCAGGGCGGCTTTGCTAGCTTGTAGACTCCCTGCTCCTAGGTCTGCCTTGAGCGCAGAGCTGATCACTCGGTGCTCGACTGGTCGGTCTGTCGTTCATGTGACGCTGGCCACGTCACATGACCCTCACTCCCCACTATAGATACAGGCAGCCTGCTGGCCACAGGTTGCTTGTTAATTTAGGTTCCTGGCGTTTGTTGGATACCTGTATACTTACCTGATCCTGTTCCCTGACGATCCTTTGCTTGCTCCTCCTGTACTGCGCATCCCTCCTGGTATTTTGATCTCGGCTTCCACCTGACTATTCTTTGCAGACTCCTTTGGTACTTCTTGACTCTCCTGGTATTTATGACCCCGGCTTCTCCTGACCATTCTTTGCTTATCCCTCTGTACTGCGTTGTCCTTTTGGTTTTGACCCGGTCCGTTCACTATCCGTTATTTGTATTGTCTGTCCTTCCCGCACGTATCCTAAGTTAGGGAGATGCCGTCCAGTTATCCCCTGTCATTAGGACTCGTGAGGCAAGTAGGCAGGGCCAGGTGTGAGGGTGGAGCGCAGTGGTCACTATCCTCCCCCCTGTGTGTGTTTGTACGTGACCGTTACAGATTAACAGGCCCAATAACCACTGCATAATGAATCCTCTGGTGACCCTGACTGACCATGTCTCTAATCTGACGCAGATGGTGCAGGAGCTAGGGGAAAAACTCTGTTCTTTTGAGTTAGGGCAAGGTTCTTCCACTCCTCGGGCCTTCAGTCCGCATTTTGAGCCCCAGATTAAACTCCCAGAACCCTTTTCTGGAGACCGGAAGAAGTTTCTCTCTTTTAAGGAGAGTTGCAGACTTTACTTCCGTTTGCGCCCTGTGTCCTCTGGCCCTACATAACCCCACTATAGATTGGTCCAAGGGGGAATTGGTGAGATGGGGGCCTAAGTGTGACTCGTGCTTGTCCGTTGTACAGGCTGGGGTCTCAGTAAAGTCCGATACTTTGCGCACTGTTGTTAGGGAATATTCTTATGTATTCTCATCACCAACCCTGGAGGTTCTACCCCCCCATAGACCTTATGATTGTACTATAGAGCTAGTAGAGGGGGCCAAGTTTCCTAAGAGAGAAAACATGGCTGAAAGAAATTATCATTGCGGTCTGGTCTGAATGGAGAAGATAAGGAAAGAGAACATCCACATCAGGGGAGACCTCATTCCATGTAATAGGTACATATGTGGTTCTGTATTACTCTGTATGTTCTGTAGCACTGTATGCAATGTTTTCCAAGTATGCCTTTAACAGTAATGCTGGAGAGAAGGGGTTAGGTTGAGAATTTGGTATTGGGAAGGTGGAGAGGGGGAATGCACTATTTCAGTTTTCATTTTAGGCAGCAGAAAGGCTAGGTGCAGCCTTGGGGAGCTCCATCCCTCTGTTAACCCTTCAACCATCGGGACACTGCCACAGCAGTGCAGTGGCCCGACGGGTGAGGGAGCTCCCTCCCTCCCTCTGTTAATGCCTTCATACATTGATCTCTACGTACAGCGGCATGGAAGGGGTTAACGTCCGACATCTGTGCCAGCACAGTTTGCTGCCATGATAAATCTGTATGTCAGTGGTGTCTCTAATGTGTTTATCACAGCCTGCTATATACTGTGTACCAGGCCAGTTTTCTTATTGAGGACCCAAGGATCTATGTTCATATGTACTCCGGCATCAACCTGTTTAGTCCTTTTTTTGTGGATTTCGGCTCCAGTCATCTGGTTCCTAGCTGATTTCTAGTTTCAAGTTTTTCCTGGTATTCTGTCTGACTTTTGGCTATCCATAACATTCTGCTGTAGTCTACTCTCCAGGCCAGTCCTATGGTTAACCCTTTCGTGACTGGGCCTGAAAAAGCCTCAAAAACCTGGCATGTTTTTATGGTTTAGCTCATGTGGTGGTTTAGCGGCCTGAACTTTTTCGGAATATTTTTTGCTACATTTTTTACGTGACACTTTTTATTAATGTGCTTTTAGAGATTTTTTTTTTCTTTTAAATTTGGGAAAAATTTAAATAGTTTGTCTTTTTTTCTAACTATAGCTTTTTATTTTTTAAATATGCAAACTGACACAAAAATAAATTAATGCAATGGGTTCCCTATTTTGTGTTGATCGTTTTTATATATAATATGCATAGTTTTGTGTGAACAGGGTGACTATGCTATATAACACAACCAATTTAAGTAGGTCAGACTACTGTTGGTACTAATGGGCTAAACCCTTCAAATCCTAAAAATATTCACAACTAATGGGTAGCTTATTAAAACTTAACATTTATTAATGTCCAAGAGTAAAATAATGGGCCCTGAAAAAATGAAACAAACAAAGAACACAACCATTGGCTGCGTTAATCTCCTTTGGAAGCAATGCTAACAAGAAGATGGGAGAGGACCAAAGCAGGGATAGCGGTGTAAAAATAGAATAAGAGGAAAAGATACATAGAAAGAGAGACACAGTGCTGGGTCAAAAACCCTAAGTGTCCCTAGCTCTATCTCTCATCCTACTGCCCTACTGTATTCACCCTGCCGTCACCCTCCCTAAAAGTGGACTGCCCAGCTTTGCCCGACAGACAGAAAAAGGTCCGTGGGATCCCAAACTAATCTATCGGTTAAAGGGGAGCAATTTAACTGACAGGATGATAGGGTCGATTGAACTGAATTGCAGTGTGGCTATAAAAGAACCTCAATATACAGCACAATCAACAATCCCATGGGGACCACAGTTTTCAGCTGAAAGATCCACTATGTTTCTCTCTGCAAGACCTTCCTGTCCCAGTCCCCTCCCCTACCACCTCAATACCCATGAATTTCAGGCCAGATATGTCACCTCCATGTATCCCATTGACATGTTTCGCCAAGGGTGTGTCTCGGTTGTTTCTAACATCACCCAGATGTTCTCCCACTCGCCGTCGCAGTTCACGGGTGGTTTTGCCCACATATTCAAGGCCACATTCACAATTGATCTTGTATATGACTCCCTTAGTGCGGCAGTTAAAATTTTCAAATTAGGACTGGTAAAAGGATACCATATAGCCACCAGCAACCAGGATGGATTGCAGCGCATAATCTTGGAGCGTTGTATTAAGCCGGGTTCTCTATGCACTTCCCACTTGAACAAAGTGACCTATTATTGAGGGGTCACTGACATTAGATTTGGTACCCTGAGGAATCAGTAACCATCGAGGAAACGCGTCGGGACTTTTTATAACTTGGTAGCTACGCAGCTTCCATTGTAAATGTACATGTCAGATTGTTGATTGTACTGTATATTGCGGTTCTTTTATAGCCATACTGCAATTCAGTTCAATCGACCCTATCATCCTGTCAGTTCAATTGCTCCCCTTTAACCGATAGATTAGTTTGGGATCCCACGGACCTTTTTCTGTCTGTCGGGCAAAGCTGGGCAGTCCACTTTTAGGGAGGGTGACGGCAGGGTGAATACAGTAGGGCAGTAGGACGAGAGATAGAGCTAGGGACACTTAGGGTTTTTGACCCAGCACTGTGTCTCTCTTTCTATGTATCTTTTCCTCTTATTCTATTTTTACACCGCTATCCCTGCTTTGGTCCTCTCCCATCTTCTTGTTAGCATTGCTTCCAAAGGAGATTAACGCAGCCAATGGTTATGTTCTTTGTTTGTTTCACTTTTTCAGGGCCCATTATTTTACTCTTGGACATTAATAAATGTTAAGTTTTAATAAGCTACCCATTAGTTGTGAATATTAACAGGGTGACTATGGAAACAGTTTCGGTTGGCATGGGTGTTTTTTTTTTACATTTTTTTTATTTATTTGCATTTTTTAAATTATATTGTTTTTACTTATTTTTGGAACAGCACATTGTACCGATTTTAAATACCACTGGGTGATTTCAAGTAATTTTCTTTTCATTTCCAAACAATTTTACATATTTATAGCCTCAGAGTAACCACCTGGATGGACAACTAACGTACTAGTCACATGTCCTAGTCACAGGCAGTGGCGGATCCAGAGCCTGGTCTCGGGAGGGGCACTTCCAGATTATTTTCTGTCCGCCGCCACAAAACAATGGTGCTTATAGAACAAACTACATAGTGTAGAGGTATACTTTATATTGTGCGGCACAGTGTAGCGGTATACTGTATATTGTGTGGCACAGTGTAGAGGTGCACTGTATATTGTGTGGCACAGTGTAGAGGTATACTGTATATTGTGTGGCACAGTGTAGAGGTATACTGTATATTGTGTGGCACAGTGTAGAGGTATACTTTATATTGTGTGGCACAGTGTAGCGGTATACTGTATATTGTGTGGCACAGTGTAGAGGTGTACTTTATATTGTGTGGCACAGTGTAGCGGTATACTGTATATTGTGTGGCACAGTGTAGAGGTGCACTGTATATTGTGTGGCACAGTGTAGAGGTATACTGTACATTGTGTGGCACAGTGTAGAGGTATACTGTATATTGTGTGGCACAGTGTAGAGGTATACTTTATATTGTGTGGCACAGTGTAGCGGTATACTGTATATTGTGTGGCACAGTGTAGAGGTATACTGTATATTGTGTGGCACAGTGTAGAGGTGTACTGTATATTGTGTGGCACAGTGTATGCTATATGTGTATAACATAAACATATTTCACATGAAAACTTACAATTACTTGGCTTGGCCCTTGGGGATCTCGGACACCACTTCAACACTTTGACCGGGGGGCTCGGCGTAGCTCATGCATATAGCTCATTTATAGCCTCAGAGTAACCACCTGGATGGACAACTAACGTACTAGTCACATGTCCTAGTCACAGGCAGTGGCGGATCCAGAGCCTGGTCTCGGGAGGGGCACTTCCAGATTATTTTCTGTCCGCCGCCACAAAACCATGGTGCTTATAGAACAAACTACATAGTGTAGAGGTATACTTTATATTGTGTGGCACAGTGTAGAGGTATACTGTATATTGTGGGGCACAGTGTAGCGGTATACTGTATATTGTGCGGCACAGTGTAGAGGTATACTTTATATTGTGTGGCACAGTGTAGCGGTATACTGTATATTGTGTGGCACAGTGTAGAGGTGCACTGTATATTGTGTGGCACAGTGTAGAGGTATACTGTATATTGTGTGGCACAGTGTAGAGGTATACTGTATATTGTGTGGCACAGTGTAGAGGTATACTTTATATTGTGTGGCACAGTGTAGCTGTATACTGTATATTGTGTGGCACAGTGTAGAGGTGTACTGTATATTGTGTGGCACAGTGTAGAGGTATACTGTATATTGTGGGGCACAGTGTAGAGGTATACTGTATATTGTGTGGCACAGTGTAGAGGTATACTGTATATTGTGTGGCACAGTGTAGAGGTATACTGTATATTGTGTGGCACAGTGTATGCTATATGTGTATAACATAAACATATTTCACATGAAAACTTACAATTACTTGGCTTGGCCCTTGGGGATCTCGGACACCACTTCAACACTTTGACCGGGGGGCTCGGCGTAGCTCATGCATTTTATCCTAATGAGAAAGATTTCATAATAAGGATTTGTAAAAGGGGCAGAGGGATAGCAGAGCAGGGAGAGGCTGGTGCTGCTACTAGGGGGTCATACCATGGGGGAGTAATAAAGCCCACCATAATGCCCCCCCAGTAGAAATAATTCTCCTTATAATTTGCAAAACATACCCCCTTGTAATGCCCCAGGTGAGCTAATGTCCCCATAGTGCCCCCATAATGTGCCAGTATAAAACACCCCTATATAGTGCCCCCAGTAAATGCCTCCATAGTGCTCCACACCCTCCTTCCTCCTAGTGCCCCCCATAATGTGCCAGTATAAAATGCTCCAGTAGATGCCCTCAGTGTCCCCCATAATTTGCAAGTATAAAATACCCCTTTTTAGTGCCCCCCGTAGATGACCCCATAGTACTCCTCTCCCCCCTTCCCCATAGTACCCACCATAATGTGTCCCAGTATAAAATTGTACTGTACAGAGAACCCCATATAAAATACCCCTTCTTTGTGGCCTCAGTAGATGCCCCTATAGTGACACCAATAATGTTCCAGTAACAAGAGCAACCCCCCAATCATGTGCCAGCAATAACAGCCCCCCCATGTGCCAGTAATAACAGCCCCCCCATGTGCCAGTAATAACAGCCCTCCAATGTGCCAGTATTAATAACAGCTCCCCCATGTGCCAGTATTAATAACATCCCCCCCATGTGCCAGTATTAATAACAGCCCCCCCATGTGCCAGTATTAATAACAGCCCCCCATGTGCCAGTATTAATAACAGCCCCCCATGTGCCAGTATTAATAACAGCCCCCCATGTGCCAGTATTAATAACAGCCCCCCATGTGCCAGCATTAATAACAGCCCGCCCATGTGCCAGCAATAGCAGCCCCCCATGTGCCAGCAATAACAGCCCCCCATGTGCCAGCAATAACAGCCTCCCCATGTGCCAGCAATAACAGCCCCCCCATGTGTCAGCAATAACAGCCCCCCCATGTGCCAGCAATAACAGCCCCCCCATGCGCCAGCAATAACATCCCCCCCATATGCCAGTAATAACAGCCCCCCCATGTGCCAGCAATAACAGCCCCCCCATGTGCCAGCAATAACAGCCCCCCCATGTGCCAGTAAAAGTATTGTATATATAAAAAATAAAAAAATAAAAACACATACTTACCTCCATGTCAGCGATGCGATGCAGGCCTCTTCCGGCCTGTGTCCCGCGCTGTACGGCTCAGGCGGCGCGATGACGTCATTGCTCCGCCTGCGCCGACCTCTGGTAGGCTGCAGGCACTAGTGCCTGCAGTCTATCAGAGTAAGGGAAAGGGACACGCCTCTCCCTCCCCTGCCTCAGCACAGTCATCTGTATCGCTGTCCTGAGGACGGCGATACAGATGACTATGGAGATGAGCGCTTCCACAATGGAAGCGCTCATCTCCCTGTGCCCCGCCACTGCCAGCTCGGGGGGGGGGGGGCAATTGTCCCGTTGCCCCCCCCCCCTGGATCCGCCACTGGTCACAGGTCACAACTCAGCCACATGTCCCCTTTTTTTGCTATATATGAACTAAATTTTTATTGAAATTTGCTACACTTAGAAAATATCCCCTCTCTCCCTTTTCTTCTCCCTGCAGAGGATTCAGTACTCATCAGACATTCTAGACAAATAATCGGGAAGTCAAATAATACAGTGTGAGTTTCCTATAGCCTGAGGATCTTCTGAACAAGGGTTAGGTGGCCATTCAAGGAACATCAAATAAAGGTTCTACAATTTAAGGGGAGGTAAAACTGAGTGAAAAAGAGACAAAAAAAGTAATCAAAATGAAGCCATAATAAATGAAGAGAAGCATCACCAAGCCATCATCTAATAAGAAGTGCAAATCAAAGTCTCTTGAGAGCTGGAGGTTGATGACTAGAGTTGAGCGGACACCTGCATGTTCTGGTTCGGCAAGTTCGGCCGAACTTGAAAAAAAGTTCGGGTTCGGGATCCGAACTTGACCCCGAACCCGAACCCCATTGAAGTCAAAAGGCGACCCGAACTTTTGGCCACTAAAATGGCTCTAAAATATCCCTGGAAAGAGCTAGAGGGCTGCAAAAGGCAGCAAAATGTGCTTAAGAGCATGGCAAATGCTCTGCAAACAAATGTGGATAGGGAAATGAATTAAAAAAACATAAAAGACCTTAAAAAAATAAAAAATAGGAATGATGTAAGAGGAAGAGGTTGAGGAGGCGGTGAATGGGTTTATGTGGCCGTGTAGGCTCACGTGGCGGTCTAGGTGGAAGCGGCGGCGAAGGGGGAATAGGTAGCCAACACAGATGTGTGTTATTTTGCATTTTTACATAAGGGTATCTCCAAAATATTGGGACATATAAAAAATAAAAATAAGAATAAGTGCACTTGAGTACAAGGATGGATGGTTGAGTCTGTTAGAACTGTCTATTCTGCACAAGGTACGTGAGCTTGTCCACGTTGGCTGTGGACAGGCGGCTGCTTCTGTCTGTAATGACGCCTCTTGCCGTGCTAAATACACGTTCAGAGAGTACACTGGCTGCAGGGCAGGCCAGCACCTCCAAGGCATACAGGGCAAGCTCTGGCCATGTGGACAATTTGGAGACCGAGAAGTTGAATGGGGCAGAACCATCAGTCAGTATGTGTAGGCGTGTGCACAGGTACTGTTCCAACATGTTGTTCAAATGCTGCCTCCTGTTAACACCCTCCATATCAGCAGTTGGGACCAGTTGCTGCGGCGAGGTGACAAAGCTTTTCCACATGTCGGCCATGCTAACCCTGCTTTCTGAGGTGCTGGCGCTGACACAGCTGCGTTGGCGACCTCTTCCTCCTCCCCTGCCTTCGCCTTGTGCTTCCACTTGTCCCCCGGCGTCAGTCGGGAATGGTCTCAGGATCGTGTCTACCAGTGTGTGCCTGTAGTCGCGCATCTTCCGATCACGCTCCAGTGAGGGAATTAAGGACGGCACATTGTCTTTGTAACGGGGATTCAGCAGGGTGGCCACCCAGTAGTCAGTACACGTTAAAATGTGGGCAACTCTGCTGTCATTGCGCAGGCACTGCAGCATTTAGTCGCTCATGTGTGCCAGGCTGCCCAGAGGTAAGGACAAGCTGTTCTCTGTGGGACGTGTATCGTCTGCGTCCTCCGTATCCCCCCAGCCACGCACCAGTGATGGGCCCGAGCTGCGTTGGATGCCACCCAGCTGTGAACATGCTTCATCTCCATCCTCCTCCTCCTCGTCCTCCAGTAGTGGGCCCTGGCTGGCCAAATTTGTACCTGGCCTCTGCTGTTGCAAAAAAACTCCCTCTGATCCACTTCTAAAAGACTGGCCTGAAAGTGTTAGAAATGACCCCTCTTCCTCCTCCTCGCCCTTGGCCACATCCTCTTCCATCATCGCCCTAAGTGTTTTCTCAAGGAGACATAGAAGTGGTATTGTAACGCTGATAACAGTGTCATCGCCACTGGCCATGTTGGTGGAGTACTCGAAACAGCGCAAGAGGGCACACAGGTCTCGCATGGAGGCCCAGTCATTGGTGGTGAAGTGGTGCTGTTCCGCAGTGCGACTCACCCGTGCGTGCTGCAGCTGAAACTCCACTATGGCCTGCTGCTGCACGCACATTCTCTCCAGCATGTGCAAGGTGGAGTTCGACCTGGTGGGCATGTCGCTCATGAGGCGGTGAGCGGGAAGGCCGAAGTTACGCTGTAGAGCAGACAGCCGAGCGGCGGCAGGATGAGAACGCCGGAAGCGCTTTATGCAGCTCTGACATGTCGGGGTAGTTGTGAATGAATTTCTGCACCACCAAATTCAGCACATGCGCCAGGCAAGGGATGTGCGTCAAACCGGCTAGTCCCAGAGCTGCAACGAGATTTCGCCCATTATCGCACACCAACAGGCCGGGCTTGAGGCTCACTGGCAGCAACCACTCGTCGGTCTGTTGTTCTATACCCCGCCACAACTCCTGCGCGGTGTGGGGCTTGTCCCCCAAACACATCAGTTTCAGAACAGCCTGCTGACATTTACCCTTGGCTGTGCTGAAGTTGGTGGTGAAGGTCTGTCTCTGACCGGATGAGGAGGTGGTAGAAGAGGAGGAGGAAGCCGAGTAGGAATAGGAGGCAACAGGAGGCAAAGAATGATGCCCTGCGATCCTTGGCGGCGGGAGGACATGCACCAAACAGCTCTGCACACTTGATTTTATCCGATACTTGGTTGTGCAGGGAGGGCACGGCTCTCCTGGAGAAGTAGTGGCGGCTGGGAACGACGTACTGTGGGACAGCAAGCGACATGAGCTGTTTGAAGCTGTCCGTCTCCACCAGCCTAAATGACAGCATTTCAAAGGCCAGTAGTTTAGAAATGCTGGCATTCAGGGCCAGGGATCGAGGGTGGCTAGGTGGGAATTTGTGAGATGGAGAGCTGAACGCTTCCGTGTGACATGGTGGAGATGCTTGGTGACGGAGGTGGTGTTGTTGATGGCACATCCTCTGTTTGCTGGGCGGCAGGTGCCAACGTTCCTCCAGAGGCGGAGGAAGAGGCCGAGGCAGCAGCAGAAGAGGGAGCAGGAGAGGCCTGAGCCCTTTCTTGGTTTTGAAGGTGCTTACTCCACTGCAGCCCCTGTCTTGCATGTAGATGCCTGGTCATGCAGGTTGTGCTAAGGTTCAGAACGTTAATGCCTCGCTTCAGGCCCTGATGGCACAGCGTGCAAACCACTTGGGTCTTGTCGTCAGCACATTGTGTGAAGAAGTGCCATGCCAGGGACTTCCTTGAAGCTGCCTTTGGTGTGCTCGGTCCCTGGTGACGGTGGCCAGTAGCAGACAAACTGTTTTGGCGACGGCTGCTCTGCTTTTGCACCCTGCTCCCTCTTTTGCTACGCTGTTGGCTCGGTCTCACCACTGCCTCTTCCTCCGAACTCTGAAAGTCAGTGGCACGACCTTCATTCCATGTGGGGTCTAGCACCTCATCGTCCCCTGCATCTTCTTCCACCCAGTCTTCCTCCCTGACCTCCTTTTCGGTCTGCACACTGCAGAAAGACGCAGCAGTTGGCACCTGTGTTTCGTCATCATCAGAGATGTGCTGAGTTGGTATTCCCATGTCCTCATCAGGAAACATAAGTGGTTGTGCGTCAGTGCATTCTATGTCTTCCACCGCTGGGGAAGGGCTAGGTGGATGCCCTTGGGAAACCCTGCCAGCAGAGTCTTCAAACAGCATAAGAGACTGCTGCATGACTTGAGGCTCAGACAGGTTCCCCGATCTGCACGGGGGTGATGTGACAGACTGATGGGCATGGGTTTCAGACGCCACCTGGGCGTTTTCTGCAGAAGACTGGGTGGGACATAATGTGAACGTGCTGGAACCACTGTCGGCCACCCAATTGACTAGCGCCTATACCTGCTCAGGCCTTACCATCCTTAGAACGGCATTAGGCTTAACCAAATATCGCTGTAGGATCTGGTGGCTACTAGGACCTGAGGTAGTAGTTTCAGTAGGACGTGTAGCTGTGGCAGAACGGCCACGTCCTCTCCCTGCACCAGAGGCTCCACCAACACCACCACCACGACCATGACCGCGTCCCTTATTAGATGTTTGCCTGATAGCGTTCACAAAGCAAAGTAAAAAGTGGTTAAGTCTGTTAAAAATAATTAACCACCAATAAAAACCCTGATGTAGGGTATTGCACTCAATTATTATTTTTTTAAACTCTATATGACAGTGGTATTTGTGGCCTAAATTTCACTAATTTATGCACGTCTAATAGTAGGCATGGCTGTGATGGCCTTTTGGGGCAAGTAGTATGACGCTTGTTGATTGGCTGCTGTGCAGCCTTTCAAAAAGCGCCAAGAAAGCGTTAAACACCGAACCCGAACCTGAACTTTTACGTAAATGTTCGGGTTCGGGTCCGGGTGCCAAAAAACCTAAAGTTCGGTACGAACTCGAACTTTACAGTTCGGGTTCGCTCAACTCTATTGATGACCCCTGGAATAGACAGTTATTGTTTTTCAATTTATAACTCTGAAGCTAATCATTATTTGGATCAACTATTATACTGTATAACTGATCTCTTAAGAAGGGCAAACATTGTGTTTGCTGTTTTACTTTTGCAGGGAAACAAGGCAGGGAGAATGAAGAAGGAGTAGGATCACATAGCCCCAACTCTTGGGCTTGTCCACAATGCTTTGCAGGCAGTCTGTGAGTCAATCAGGGTGCAGGACATTGGCTGGTCTGTTAGGCTCTGTTCTAACTCAGATGTCCACATACCAACTATGAGCTCAGCCAGTGATATAAGAGGACCTTTTTGCCATGTGTCTGGTAGACACCAATTTCAGTCATCTCAGGGTCTTGCAGGGACAGTGTAGGGATGTATTCAGGTAGACTGAATCAATATGTAGGAAAGTCAGGTTTTATCAGTAGAGAGGAAGAACACAGGGGCAATGTACTGTAAGTACATTTTACAGTGAGTGAAGCTTCAGGAAAGTGGAATGCTGTGTTCATGTATTGAACTGCAAGCACCAAAATTCTTCATAAAGATCTTTTTTTCTGTGCAATAGCAGCCAAACTTTTTTTTTTTTTTAACATCAACTTTCTACGGGTTATAAGTGTTTTACAGCACTTCCAGCCACATATATTTAGCAAGATACACTACTCAAATTAGCCTTTTTTGTTACATTTTAAAATTGTTCAGTTCAATGCATTTTACTGTTTTAATATACCAGTTTAATTCAACACATTTTAGCATGTCAATATACCAGTTTAATTCAGTGCATTTTACTGCATCAATATACCATTGTAAACTGTTAATACCAGTGTGCATGGTGTTTGTAAAAGGAGAGTGACATTTAACTCACCCAACTTTGTAATCACCTTCTCCACATCTCCAGATGCAATGAGCAAATACAGGGCCAGCTACTTGCTAAAGTCCAGAAAATGAAGTGCAAGGTGCCTGCACCAATCCAGATTAAAACTTCCTTTATTAAATCATAGAAGATGAAAACATTAAAAGCATAAGCAAGACCTATGAATATCGAGCGGATACCCCACTCTTAATTATGGCATAAAATATTCAGCCAACCTACCCACTTTTACAGGGAGTGCAGAATTATTAGGAAAGTTGTATTTTTGAGGATTAATTTTATTATTGAACAACAACCATGTTCTCAATGAACCCAAAAAACTCATTAATATCAAAGTTGAATATTTTTGGAAGTAGTTTTTAGTTTGTTTTTAGTTTTAGCTATTTTAGGGGGATATCTGTGTGTGCAGGTGACTATTACTGTGCATAATTATTACGCAACTTAACAAAAAACAAATATATACCCATTTCAATTATTTATTTTTACCAGTGAAACCAATATAACATCTCAACATTCACAAATATACATTTCTGACATTCAAAAACAAAACAAAAACAAATCAGTGACCAATATAGCCACCTTTCTTTGCAAGGACACTCAAAAGCCTGCCATCCATGGATTCTGTCAGTGTTTTGATCTGTTCACCATCAACGTTGCGTGCAGCAGCAACCACAGCCTCCCAGACACTGTTCAGAGAGGTGTACTGTTTTCCCTCCTTGTAAATCTCACATTTGATGATGGAGCACAGGTTCTCAATGGGGTTCAGATCAGGTGAACAAGGAGGCCATGTCATTAGATTTTCTTCTTTTATACCCTTTCTTGCCAGCCACGCTGTGGAGTACTTGGACGCGTGTGATGGAGCATTGTCCTGCATGAAAATCATGTTTTTCTTGAAGGATGCAGACTTCTTCCTGTACCACTGCTTGAAGAAGGTGTCTTCCAGAAACTGGCAGTAGGACTGGGAGTTGAGCTTGACTCCATCCTCAACCCGAAAAGGCCCCACAAGCTCATCTTTGATGATACCAGCCCAAACCAGTACTCCACCTCCACCTTGCTGGCGTCTGAGTCGGACTGGAGCTCTCTGCCCTTTACCAATCCAGCCACGGGCCCATCCATCTGGCCCATCAAGACTCACTCTCATTTCATCAGTCCATAAAACCTTAGAAAAATCAGTCTTGAGATATTTCTTGGCCCAGTCTTGAAGTTTCAGCTTGTGTTTCTTGTTCAGTGGTGGTCATCTTTCAGCCTTTCTTACCTTGGCCATGTCTCTGAGTATTGCACACCTTGTGCTTTTGGGCACTCCAGTGATGTTGCAGCTCTGAAATATGGCCAAACTGGTGGCAAGTGGCATCTTGGCAGCTGCACGCTTGACTTTTCTCAGTTCATGGGCAGTTATTTTGCGCCTTGGTTTTTCCACACGCTTCTTGCGACCCTGTTGACTATTTTGAATGAAACGCTTGATTGTTCGATGATCACGCTTCAGAAGCTTTGCAATTTTAAGAGTGCTGCATCCCTCTGCAAGATATCTCACTATTTTTGACTTTTCTGAGCCTGTCAAGTCCTTCTTTTGACCCATTTTGCCAAAGGAAAGGAAGTTGCCTAATAATTATGTACACCTGATATAGGGTGTTGATGTCATTAGACCACACCCCTTCTCATTACAGAGATGCACATCACCTAATATGCTTAATTGGTAGTAGGCTTTCGAGCCTATACAGCTTGGAGTAAGACAACATGCATAAAGAGGATGATGTGGTCAAAATACTCATTTGCCTAATAATTCTGTACAGTGTGTATATGGCCAGCAAGTCAAAAGCTGCCAAACAAGAGGGGGGTGTGGCTTAAAAGTCAAACACATACCAAACATGATACAATTATACAACAAAATAATTAATTGCGATTAGTTTTTGAACCATTTATGCTTTTAGTAAAAATAAGTAAGATCCGTTTTGCAATTGAGACTTTTTGGAGAATTTGAATGTTAGGATCCAATATGCCTCTCTTCTGTTCCGGTCTCCTCCACGTCTGGGTTTGTGTACCCTTTCCAAAGTTTTTACCTTTAAAGTGTCAGTATTGCCTTTGTGACAATTAATAAAATGTAGTGAAGTCCCTGTTTGTTGATTTCTGGATTAGAGATGCCATAAAGATGCTCCCCAATGCTATATGGATTGCTGAAAACCAATTCTATATGGATTGCTGAAAACTTTCTCCTTGAGTCTAATGGCTGCTTTGTCACTTGTCAAAATGCTGTGTGAACAGGTTCTTAATATTCTATTGAACTCTCCTATGGGAATACTATTTAAAGTATGGCGGGGCTGACAACTGGTGCTGGAACCTTGCAATTTTTTTTCTGAACTCTCAGCTGGCCAAGTTGCTGGTGGTGCAGTTGCTGCTGTTCCACTTAGGGTTCGTTCACGCGACCTTTTTTTTGCGTTCCGTAAACGGGCCCTTTTTTGAGCTCCATATACGGTCCTTATACGGAACCATTAATTTCAATGGTTCCGCCAAAAAAATTTAATGCACTCCGTATGCATTCCAATTCTGTATTTCCGTTTTTCCGCTCCGTTCAAAGATAAAAGATGTCCTATTATTGCTTGCAAAAAAACGGAACACATACGGAATGTACTCCGTATGTCTTCCATATCCGTTCTGTTTTTGCGGAACCATCTATTGAAAATTTTATGCCCAGCCCAATTTTTTCTATGTAATCACTGTATACTGTATATGCCATACGGAAAAACGTAACGAAAAGATGAAATGGAATCGGAAACACTACTGAAACAAAAAACTGAAAAACTGATCCATTAAAAACGGCCCGGAAAACACTGAAAAAGACATACGGTCGTGTGAAAGAGCCCTTAGTTGTAGACATTGTCATGCAGTTCCACACCATCACTCAAATTTAATTCTGCTCCATGGTACATAAAAATTGTCTAATTTCCAAATGTTGTGCCGTCCCGCTCCTTGACGCAAATTTAATTCTATTCTATAGTGCTGTTATATAGTATTGCTACTTCTGACCAGCTGTCTGTAAATTTTTTCTCATTTTTCAAATGTCATCAGTTCTGCACCTTTACCAATCTGTAAATCTTTTTTATTTTTTTTATTTCTAACTTTTCTATTACTATTATTGGGCAATTGTCCATTAAAATTGTCTTGTTTTCAGAATGTTGTGCACTTCCACGGTTTCGCCTAAATTTAATTCTGTTCAATAGTATTACTACTTTTGATCAGCTGTCTGTAAAATTTGTCTTATTTTTTAAATGTTATGCGGTTCTGCGCTTTTACCAAAATTGAATACTGTTATATAGTATTACTACTTCTGGCCAGCTTTCTACTAAAATTGCCTAATTTTCCAAATGTTGTGCAGTTCCATGATTTCACCCAATTATTTTTCTGCTCACCAAAATTGTATTCTACTTTATAGCATTAGGACTACTTGCCAGCTGTCTATTAAAATTGTCTTGTTTTTTAAAAGTATTGCAGTTCCGCAACAAAATGTAATTATGCTCTGTGATATTTGTACTTTTGCCATCAATTTTTTATTATTATGTTTTTTAAAAGTGTCTAAAATTGGAGATGATGTATTTAGCACAGAATTGACTGGCTACATTTGGTAGTGAATAGTTCAACTATGGAATGATATAGATATACTCCTGTTACAGTCTGGATAGTTTTTTAAACAGAGAATATTTCAAATTTTCTACTTTTGATGCAATACCATTAATTAAGCAATGGCCGACAAGGCAGTATAGTAAAGGAGAGAGCAGAAGGTCTTCCTAATGTGCAAGATGCTTGATAAAAGAATCAAATAAAATATTCATGGATGTTATCAGAAAGCTGCTATCTTTGATTGCTTCTTAAACTGGATACATTTGAAAAAATACATTCCCATTTTCCTAGTCTTGTCCGAGGCTTTCATACAATTTACTATGACAGCCCCACCACCCAGCATTTACCTCACTGATCTACTACTTCTATGTTCTCTCTGGATTGTGCTTCCTTCCTTTGAAATAATGAATCAATAAGATTCTGAAGAAACTTGGACATCTGATTCCTAAGTTTGGCTGTTCTGTAGATCAGGTAGGAGGAATGTAGAGCTGGGAGAAAGTCAAAAATAACATTGAGCCATAGAAGGTCCGTACAGTAAAAATAGTAATAAAAGACACAAATAAAATCAACACTGAAGTATGTAATGTTATATATGAAAGTGAAGGACACAAAAGTCATCACTGAGTAATATGTCTCCAAATTGATGGTTAAGTTACTGCTCATCTTCATCCTTCTTGTGTGATAATACAATGAGGTGAAGAGGAAGATGGAGGATGTGCAACAGAAAAGCAGTGGGAAGAAGGCTCCAATAGTATAATTATATAGAAAATAATCATATGTGCAATGTGTGAATACACTATTCATTGTTGCATTGTATGTTCCACCTTCAATCACCCCAATAAAAGGCATCCTAATGGACAGCAAAGAACTAAAACTAGAGAGAAGTATTGAAACTAAAATGGAATGAACAGTCTTCTGTACTATCATCCTCCTCAGAAACAGGAACAGTCTGGCCTTGAGGTTGGAGATCTTCACACAGAACACAATGGAGAGCAGAGCTGTTAACCAAATATTGGAATAAACAAAGAAAGTATAAACTGTACTCATAATAACCGAAGATATATGAGAATGCAGATTACTCTGAGAAAATTTACTCATAAAAAAAAATAGAAAAAAATCACACTGAGCGCAGATCCTTGAAATGCAAATAGAAGTTACAACGTGATCTACAGGAGTCACCGATCTTCCTTTCCACCAGTCATTGACGTTGACGCCTATAATAAATGAATGTATCACCAGCCCGGGTATGAGACTGATCACTGCTGAGGCCAGTAGACCCTGGACATTAATGTCACCCTCTGTAGAACCAGCCATGTGTCCTGCTCTCCGAAGATCCTAATAACACACTGAGCTTTTATCAAATGTTTAATGGTCATTTATTGAAATGCTACTGTATTTGCCGAAAAGGCAAATCACATCACAGATATGCTGAGCTGGCACAGCTCAACAAATGCAGAGCAGATCACATAACATAGCAAGATTACTTTACAGCGGCTACAGGAGAGATGGAAAAATAAAAAGGTTTGTTGTGTACGGCTGCTTTCACACGAGTGTATCTGCAATCTGGAATCAACCGGCAATGTTAATGGATAGGTCTAGCCACATGGCCGCATAATTTCCATTAGTATTTGAAATCTGCAGCATGTCCTAGTTTTTTGCATGTTAGTGTTGAGCGAATCAAGATTAACAAAAAAACTGATAATGATAGCATGTGTTTACATTAAAATGAAATGATTTACTGTTTGAAGTAATAAACGCTAAGAACCGTTTTATTCCAAATTATTTAAAAATGTGGCTATCCACCAAGGTACTAAATTCAGGCTGGGTAGAGGGGACAAGCTATGTGTATTTTAATATATATATTAATCACAGAGCTCCTGTTCCTATCACCAAAGAATGTAGTGCTTTCACCCAAGAAAATAAACCGTATATGGAACTAACAATTATCCTTTTACTTATATACTGTATATATATCCCGTGAGTCTTTTGAACCCTTGACTAGGGTCAATCTTGACAATATAGTAGTGGGAATACAACATTTCCTTCCCTGCCTAAAGCGATATCAACTATTGTTAATGGCTGTTTTAGCCCACATTATGAGATCGCCCCCAAAACAACTCCAAACGGAGTATAAACGACAGGTTCCACTGCTATAGAAAGTACAATAGCTACACTAATTCTATATGTTTCATTGTTTGATCCACTGCCTGCTCTGCTCGACGCGTTTCTATGCCAACCTAGTCGTTGGCATGTCATCAGGAGGAGATAAAACATAGAGAACAGATATGACGAAAGGTATTTGAAAAGAGCCGCTCTTTGTGGCCACGCTACGGCCAACTGAGTGCCCGGAGGCTACTCACTACTGTGGCTGCTCGTCCGCTATCAGAGGCATGCAACGTTGATATTGGAGCTGCATGTACACCATTAGATAGGTGCAATGTTTTCAAATATCTTTTGTCATATCTGCTCTCTATGTTTTATCTGTTCCTGATGACATGCCAACGACTAGGTTGGTATCGAAACGCGCCGAGCAGAGCATGCAGTGGATCAGACAATGGAACATATATAACTAGTGTAGCTATTGTACTTTCTATAGCAGTGAAACCTGTCATATATACTCCATTTGGAGTTGTTTTGGGGACCATCTCATACTGTGGGCTAAAACAGCCGTTAACAATAGTTGATATTGCTTCAGGCAGGGAAGGAAATGTTATTGAGCGAATCAAAGTGAAACAAATTTACTTCCATCCGAATTTCCTGGCGCTTTGCTATTTGCAATGTGTGTGATATACCTGTTGCCCCCCAAAAAAACTGATTGAGGAGTGTGATATACCTTCTTCCACAAAATACTGATTGATGGCTACGATATACCTGTTGACCCAAATAAACAGGGTGGTGTGATATAACTGTTGTGGGAAAAAAAAATGAGGGGTGTGATATACCTGCTTCCACAAAATACTAATTAAGGGGTTTGATATACCTGCTTCCACCAAATATTGATTAAGGGGTGCGATATACCTGCTTCCACAAAATACTGATTAGGGGTTTGATATATCTGCTTCAACAAAATACTGATTCAGGGCTGCGATTTATACCTGCTTCCACAAAATACTGATTAGAGGTTTGATATATCTGCTTCCACAAAATACTGATTGAGGGCTGCGATATACCTGCTTCTACAATAAGGCTGTTTCTGGTGGTGATGGTGACCACAACTCTTCCTCTTCCTCCTCACGCTCATCTACGGCCTGATCCAGCAGGGCATGCTCCAGGAAGAAAACAAATGGGATGATGTCGCTGATGGTGCCTTCGGTGCGACTGACTAGGTTTGTTACCTCCTCAAAAGGACGCATGAGCCTACAGGCATTGCGCATGAGCGTCCAGGAATGTGGCAAAAAAATAACCAGCTCCGCAGAGGCTGTCCTAGCACCCCGGTCATACAAATACTCGTTGATGGCTTTTTCTTGTTGGAGCACGCGGTCGAACATTAGGAGTGTTGAATTCTAACGTGTCGGGCTGTCGCACATCAAGCGCCTCACTGGCATGTTGTTTCGCCGCTTAATTTCTGAAAAGTGCACCATGGCCGTGTAGGAATGCCTGAAATGGCCACACACCTTCCTGGCCTGCTTGAGGACGTCCTGTAAGCCTGGGTACTTATGCACAAAGCGTTGTACGATCAGATTCAGCACATGTGCCATGCACGGCACATGTGTCAACTTGCCCAAATTCAATGCCGCCAACAAATTGCTTCCGTTGTCACACACCACTTTGCCGATCTCCAGTTGGTGCGGAGTCAGCCACTGATCCACCTGTGCGTTCAGGGCGCACAGGAGTTCTGGTCCGGTGTGACTCTCTGCTTTCAGGCAAGTCAACCCCAAGACGGCTTGACACTGTCGTATCCGGGATGTGGAATAGTACCTGGGGAGCTGGGGGGGTGTGGAGCAAGACGCAGCAGCAGAAGAGGACTCAGCCAAGGAGGTTAGCGAAGAGGATGGAGTAGGAGGAGTAGAGGAGGTGGCAGCAGGCCTGCCTGCAAGTCGTGGCGGTGTCACCAACTCCTCTGCAGAGCCAGGCATTCCAAGCTTGGCAGCCGTCAGCAGGTTTACCCAATGCACAGTGTACGTGATATACCTTCCCTGACCGTGCTTTGCAGACCAGGCATCAGTGGTCAGATGGACCCTTGCCATGACTTCCTTTTCCACAATAGCGTACAGGTTGGGGATTGCCTTTTGTGAAAATAAATTTCGGCCGGGTACCTTCCACTGCGATGTCCCAATAGCTACAAATTTTTTGAAGGCCTCAGACTCCACCAGCTTGTATGGTAAAAGCTGGCTAAGAGTTCCGACAAGCCAGCTGTCAGACGCCGGGCAAGGGGGTGACTCTGTGACATTGGCTTCTTACGCTCAAACATTTCCTTGACAGACACCTGACTGTGGGCAGATGAGCAGGAACTGCTGAAGGCGAGAGGCGGAGTGGAGGATGGTTGAGAGGGGGCAAGGAGGACAGCAGTGGTTGACGTGGCTGAAGATGCTGGACCAGGAGGAGGATGGCGACTTTGAGTTTGTGTGCTGCTTGTACTCATGTGTTGATCCCATAGGCGTTTGTGATTTGAGATCATGTGCCTTCGCAAAGCAGTTGTACCTAGGTGGGTGTTGGACTTCCCACGACTCAGCTTCTTTTGGCACTTGAGAGGTGCCCGAAGCTGAGCTGGAGGAGGATGGTGCGTCAAGGTTCCGAACGGAAGTGGTAGAAGATTGGGTGTCCTGTGTTAGCCAGTCAACTATGTCCTCAGAACTTTTCGAGTTCAGGGTACGTGGCCTCTGAACACTGGGCATTATTCTAGGGCCAAAGGGAATCACAGCACCACGACTGCCCCTGCGGGGTGGCCTGCCTCTGCCTGTCATTTTTTTTAGATTAGTTGTACTATGCGTGCAAGCTACTGTGACACCAGATATGAGTGGTGGCACTGTGCACTGGCAGTAGTTGGCACAGTACACACTGTAGGCCTAACACACACGCTTGCAGGCAACTAACTGAAATTATATTACAGTCAAAAAAGTTTTATTTTTTATTTTTTTATGTAATCTACTGTGACACCAGATATGAGTGGCACTGGTGGCACTCTGCACTGGCAGTAGTTGGCACAGTACACACTGTAGGCCTAACACAAACGTTTGCAGGCAACTAAATGAAATTATATTACAGTCAAAAAAGTGCACTGGCAGTAGTTGGCACAGTACACACTGTAGGCCTAACACACACGCTTGCAGGCAACTAACTGAAATTATATTACAGTCAAAAAAGTTTTTTGTTTTGTTTAAATGTAATCTACTGGGACACCAGATAGGAGTGGCACTGGTGGCACTGTGCACTGGCAGTAGTTGGCACAGTACACACTGTAGGCCTAACACACACGCTTGCAGGCAACTAATTGAAATTATATTACAGTCAAAAAAGTTGTTTTTTTTGTTTAAATGTAATCTACTGTGACACCAGATATGAGTGGCACTGGTGGCACTGTGCACTGGCAGTAGTTGGCACAGTACACACTGTAGGCCTAACACACACACCTGCAGGCAACTAACTGAAATTATATTACAGTCAAAATTTATTATTTTTTTTGTTTAAATGTAATCTACTGTGACACCAGATATGAGTGGCACTGGTGGCACTGGCAGTAGTTGGCACAGTACACACTGTAGGCCTAACACACACGCGCGCAGGCAACTAACTGCAATTATATTACAGTCAAAAAAGTTTTTTGTTTTTTTTATGTAATCTACTGTGACACCAGATATGAGTGGCACTGGTGGCACTGTGCACTGGCAGTAGTTGGCGCAGTCTGACACACACGCTTGCAGGCAACTAACTGCAATTATATTACAGTCAAAAAATTTTTTTTTTTTAAAATGCAAGCTACTGTGACACCAGATATGAGTGGTGGCACTGGGCAAGTGGGCACAGTATACGCTGTGTGCCTGACACACACGCTGGCAGGCAACTGCAATTAGATTACAGAGGGGAAAAAAAAAAGCAGACTGATGTTCTAGCCCTAAAAAGTGCTTTTTGGGGTGCTGTCAGGAAGCTGTCCTTACAGCAGATCAGATGAGTCTTTCAGGACTGGAGTGGACACAGAACACTGGCCTAGCTAACGATTTCCCTATTAAATCAGCAGCAGCTGCACTGTCCCTGCTCTCACTAATACTGCAGCTTCCGAATGAATCTAAGATGGATGCTGTCCTTGCTTTTTGCTAGGAGGTGGGAGGGCCTGGGAGGGAGGGTACGCTGCTGATTGGCTGGAATGTGTCTGCTGACTGTGAGATAGAGAGTCATTAGGAACCCAGCTCTAAGTTGAATTCGCAATGCGATTAATATAACCTGTATTAATTTGTGACACTGCAGCTTCCGAATGAATCTAAGATGGATGCTGTCCTTGCTTTTTGATAGGAGGTGGGAGGGTCTGGGAGGGAGGGTCTGCTGCTGATTGGCTAGAATGTGTCTGCTGACTGTGAGGTACAGGGTCAAAGTTTGCTCTATGATGATGTATAGGGGGCGGACTGAACATCGCATATGTTCGCCCGCCGCGGCGAATGCGAACAAGCTATGTTCGCCGGGAACTGTTCGCCGGCGAATAGTTCGGGACATCTCTAGACTCAAAGCGCATAAGATTGTCTCAGATCGGTGCATAGTGATATGTACAGGGGGAAAAAGTTATGTGATCGTAAATGCTAGGCTAAACAGGTGGCTTTTCAATTTTGATTTAAATGTGTCCAGTAACGTGTCAGCTGTTGACAATAGTGTTGCCATCTACAGCCTGTGCTGTCAACGCATAAGTCGCGGTAGGCCCAACACTCACCTAGGGACGACCGCCTTAAGAAGGCACCTAGCCTCCCATCACCGAGCCCAGTGGGAGCAACGCCGTCAGAACCCACAAAGCAACACTCCTGGCGCTCCACGTCCTGCCTCTTCTCCTTCTCCTCTATCCTCCCATTTGTCCTTCACTCCTCCTTCCACCATGTCGTCGTCGCGTTCATCTGGCAGAAAGCAGGCTTCCGTGGCCCAAATGTTTGAGCGTAAAAGTTGATGATGCTGGATAACCCTCTAGCCCAACGGCTGACCGCTGGTTTGTCGGAACTGTTAGCCTGCCAACTATTGCCATATAAACTGGTGGACTCGGAGGCCTTTAGAAAATTTTTGACCATTGGCACACCGCAATGGAAGGTCCCCGGAAGGAAACATTTCTCCCAGAGGGGCATCTCAGAGCTATATGGCCAGGTTAAGCGGCAATTGAATATATCTCTGGCACACAGTGTCGGTGCCAAGATACATCTAATCACAGGCACATGGTCTAGCAAACACGGGTAGGGAAGGTACAAAACTATTACTGCCCACTAGGTGAACCTTCTGACGGCCGTCAAGCATGTAACCCGTGGCTCCCGTGTGGATTTGGTGTTACCGCCAAGGATTGCATGCAGGCCTGCCTCTTCTTCTCCTCCTCCTACTCCATCCTTCGTCTCCTCCTTGACTGACTCCTCCTTTTCCACTGCTACCGCCTCTTCCGCTGCGCCCCCCTAGCTCCCAAGAACAAATTCGATGTCCCAGGTGAGTTGTTGCCATGCCATGCTTCGGCTGTTGTCCCTGGAAGTCAAGAGCCACACCGATCCTGCGCTGCTTTCAGTTCTGCGGTCGCCGGCCGATCAGAGGCTAATCCCACTCAATTTGACAGTTGATAAAGTGATGTACGACAATGCTGCTAATCTGCTGAGCACGCTAAAACAAGGCAAAATGGCACACATCCTAAACTTGGTCGTACAGCGATTCTTTCTCAAATCCCCCGGGGTCTCTGGCCATTTTAGAAGATCTTACATGGCCATGTCTCACTTCGCTGATGTTCAGCTGCGATACCGCTTGCTCGTCAGACATCTGATTTGTGACAGCCCAATGTGCTAGAACTCCACCTTGTATATGCTTGATAGGCTGCTCCAGCAGCAACGTGCCGTTAACGACTACCTGTACGAATTCTGCAGCAGGACAGGTTCTGGGGAGCTTAGTTTCTTTTCACCGCGCCAGTGGCTGCTCATGCAAGACACATGCAGACTTCTGTGACCATTTGATGAGATCACCAAACTGGTCAGTCGCAGCCAGGGTGCCATCAGTGACATCGTACCTTACGCCTTTTTTCTGGAGCGTGCATTGCGTTGTGTCATTGATCATTTCATCGAGGAGCAGGAGCTAAAAGATGAGGAAGTCACAATGCTGAATGAATTCCCAGGAGGGGCTACTCCATCTGAGACAAGTCAGCAACAGTCAAAAGAGGAGTCAGAGGAGGATGATGGCTAGGGGGAGAAGGAGGAGGAGGAAAAAGAGCAGGCTTTGAGGGGGACTTTAAACTTTTCTAGGCTTCCTGGTGTTGTCCGTGGCTGTGGGGAGGAGACCGAGGACGACATTCTCCTGGGCGATGAGCAGGAGCCAGGACGCTCCACCGCTTCCAGTTTAGTGCAAATGGGGGCCTTCATGCTCCACTGTTTGAAGAGGGACCCCTGTATAAAAAGCATAAAGGGCAAGGACCAGTACTGGGTGGCAACGTACTTAGAGCCCCGTTACAAACACAAAATGGCGGACATGTTACCAGCATCACAAAGGGCTGTCAGAATGCAGCATTTCCAGGCCTTGCTTCGAGAAAAACTGCATTCTGCTTTTGCGGGTGCTGGCAGAGGAATTTCCACTCACAGAGAAACTGTTGCGGGTGCCAATCCAACAGTGCATGCAAGAAGAGGGTGGTTTGAAGATGTGTTAATCACTTCGGATATGAAATCATATTTGCAGCCAACCCATCGACAGCCACCCTCCAGGTCAAGCCTCAGGGAACGCCTAGACTGACAGGTGTCCGACTACATCGGGTTAACGGCCGATGTGGACGCTCTGAGAAGCGAGGAACCCCTGAACTACTGGGTGTGCAGGCTTGACCAATTTGCCATGGAACTCTTGGCTTGCACCTCGTCGAGTGTCCTGTCCGAAAGTATGTTCAGCGCAGCAGGGGGGATCGTGACCGATAAGCGCACTCGCCTAGCTCATGGCAGTGTGGACTACCTCACATTTCTAAAAATAAATAAGGTATGGATATCGGAGGAATTTAACACCTGTGACGACCATGTGTAATTGAATTTCCTCATGCCAGCCAAAACAAATCTGCCACTACCCAGAACAAAGAATGGTCCTTGTTAGAGTTGAGCGGACACCTGGATGTTCGGGTTCGACGGGTTCGGCCGAACTTCGGAAAAAAGTTTGAGTTCGGGACCCGAACTTGAACCGAACTTGACCCCAAAACCGAACCCCATTGAAGTCAATGGGGACCCAAACTTTTGAGCACTAAAATGGCTGTAAAGATGTAATGGAAAGGGCTAGAGGGCTGAAAATGGCGTCAAAATGTGGTTAAGAGCATAGAAGTGCTCTGCAAACAAATGTGGATAGGGAAATTACTTAAAATAACATAAAATACGTAAAAAATAAATAAAAAAATCTTGATCTACGAGGACCAGGTACATATCGAGAAGGAGGTTGAGGAGGCGGTGGATGTGGCGGTGTAGGTGGAAGTGGCGGTGGAGGAGGAGGAGGAAGCCTACACTGCTTTTTGGTTTTAAATTTATTTATATTTTTTAAATTAGGGTACACCCCAAAACATTGGGAAATATAACCCTCCAGTCGTTCTAAACACATGTTCAGAAAATACACCGGCTGCAGTGCAGGCCAGCACCTCCAAGGCGTAAAGGGCAAGCTCAGGCCATGTGCCCAATTTGGAGACCCAGAAGTTGCAGGGGCTGACCCCTGTCAGTTAGTTTGTGTAGGCATGTGCATACTGACTGCCCCACCCACCATATCGCACGTCCCCGTGATGTTCACGATCCAATTTGATATCTGCTCTATCAACTTTTGATGTTCTTTTATGCGCCTACTATGGTGATTACGGGTGGCGGGGAATCAGGGTTCCAGGCCAGAGAGGGAGCGTGAGAAAAAGAGACCAAATTTAAGGGAGATTACTTTTATTTAAGATCAAGAAGAAATAAGGAAAAAGTTATTGAGGCGCAAATGTAGGACAAATTACAGAAACCCAAATGTGGGCCAAAAGAGTCAAGCGGAATTGTGGGAAAAGCTATTTAGGCGCAAATGTTGGCCAAAAGAGTATAGCGGAAATGTGGGACAAAGTATTGAAGCTTAAATGTGGTACAACTTGCTTATGTTTAAGCATTGAATCAAAGGAGGTGGCGCGCATCAATTAAAGAAGCATTTCAGAAATGTTATTCCCTGTCACCTATGCAGAGCAGGGGTTTATTCACGTCTAAAATTGTATAATGTCAACCCAAGAATGTAACAGAAAAATTACAGAAATTTATTAACCTGTCTACTTGGTAGAACAGGGGTCTATGACAGAAAACAATTGTTTATTGTCACCCGAAAATGTAGAATAAAAATTATTGAAATGTATTAAGCTGTCAACTAGGTAGAGGAGGGGTATATTACACCCAAAAATTGGTGGATTTGACCCTAAAATGTATTTGACAAATGTTTTTTTTTTTTTTTTAACCGGCCTACTAGGTATAGCAGTGGTACTACACACCCAAAAATTGGTTAATTTCACCAGAAATTTTAATGACAATTATTTTTATTTTTTTTAACGTCATACTAGTTATAGCAGTGGTACTATACACCCCAAAATTTGTGAATTTCACCCATAAATGTTAATGACAATTTTATTTTTTATTTTTTTAACCGGCCTACTAGGTAGAGCAGTGGTACTATACATCCAAAAATTGGTGAATTCCACCAGAAAATGTAAATGACAAAGTAGTGAAATGATATAAAATAAAACACGTACAAAAAAAAGAAAATGGATTTATGAGGTGGAGTTCCATATGGAGTAGGAGTTTGAGGAGGCGGTGGACGTAGCGGAGTAGGTGGAAGCGGCGGTGGAGGAGGACGAGATAGCCAACACAGGTTTTTGATTTTAATTTAATTTTGTAAAATTAAGGTACAAACCAAAAGAGTGTGAAATATCCAAAATACAAACATGAGCAGTTGCGCTGCAGTAAAACAATGGCTGCTTAGTGCCGGTATACATGTCTATTCTGCACAAGGTACGGACAAGTCCTGATGGATCCATGCCTTGTTCATTTTAATGAACGTGAGCTTGTCCACATTGGCTGGGCAGGCAGCTGCGCTTGTCTGTGATGACGCCCCCTGCCCTGCTAAACACGTTCAGATAATACACTGGCTGCAGGGCAGGCCAGCACCTCCAAGGCGTAAAGGGCAAGCTCAGGCCATGTGCCCAATTTGGAGACCCAGGAGTTGAAGGGGGCAGACCCGTCATTCAGTACGTGTAGGCGTGTGCACACATACTGCTCCACCATGTTGGTGAAATGCTGCCTCCTGCTAAGACGTTCCATATCAGCTGGTGGTGCTGGTTGTTGTGGCGTGCTGACAAAGCTTTTCCACATTTCGGCCATGCTAACCCTGCCTTCTGAGGTGCTGGCGGTGCCCCAGCTGCGTTGGCGACCTCTTCCTCCTCTTCTGCCTTCGCCTTGTGCTTCCACTGTGCCCCCGCTGTCAGGTGGGAATGCCACCAGCAGCGCGTCTACCAGCGTGCGCTTGTACTCGCGCATCTTACGATCACGCTCCAGTGACGGAATTAAGGACGGTAAGTTGTCCTTGTAACGGGGATCCAGCAGCGTTGCCACCCAGTAATCAGCACAAGTTAGAATGTGGGCAACTAGGCGGTCGTTGCAGAGACCCTGCAGCATGTAATTTCTCATGTGTGCCAGGCTGACCAGAGGCAATGACAATCTGTCCTCTGTGGGAGGTGTATCGTCTGTGTCCTTTGTATCCCCCCAACCACGCACCAGTGATGGCCATGAGCTGGTTTGTGTGCCACCCTGATGTGAACACGGTTCCTCCTCCTCCATCTCCTCATCCTCCACCTCATCATCCTCCAGAACTGTGCCCTGGCTGGACAATTGTGTACCTTGGGTTTGTGGGTTCCGGAACCCACCCTCGGAGCCACCTAGGAATGACTGCCTGGAAACCCAACAAAATGATCCCTCTTCCTCCTCCTCCTCCTCCTGTGCCACATCCTCTTTCATCATAGCCAGGAGCGTTTTTTCAAGGAGGCATAGAAGTGGGACATTAACGCTGAGAACGGCGTTATCGGCACTGGCCATGTTGGTGGAGTACTCGAAACAGTGTAACAAGGAACACAGGTCTCGCATGGAGGCCCAGACATTGGTGGTGAAGTGGTGCTGTTCCACCGAGCGACTCACCCGTGCATGCTGCAGCTGAAACTCCACTATCGCCTGCTCCTGCTCGCACAGTCTGGCCAGCATGTGCAAGGTGGAGTTCCACCTTGTGGGCACGTCGCATATGAGGCGGTAAGCGGGAAGGCTGAAGTAACGCTGCAGCGCTGACAGGCGAGCAGCAGGGTGAGAACGCCTAAAGCGCGCACAGACGGCCCGCACTTTATGCAGCAGTTCTGACATGTCGGGGTAATTTTTAAGGAATTTCTGCACCACCAAATTCAGCACATGCACCAGGCAAGGGATGTGCGTCAAACCGGCTAGTCCCAGAGCTGCTACGAGATTTCGCCCATTATCGCACACCACCAGGCCGGGCTTGAGGCTGACTGGCACAAACCACTCATCGGTCTGTTGTTCAAGGCCCGTCCACAGCTCCTGCGCGGTGTGGGGTTTGTCCCCCAAACAGATACGTTTTAAAACTGCCTGCTGTCTTTTACCCCTGGCTGTGCTGAAGTTGGTGGTGAAGGCTGACCGGATGAGGAGCTGGTAGAGGATGAGGAAGCAGAGTAGGAGGAGGAAGCAACAGGAGGCAAACTGAAGCACCCTGCAATCCTCGGTGGTGGAAGGACATGAACCAAACTGCTATCCGCCTCAGGCCCAGCCGCCACTGCATTTACTCAGTGTGCTGAGCTATAACGGCCCTGATCGTGCTTACTGGTCCACGTATCTGTAGTCAGGTGCACCTTGCCACAGATGGCGTTGCGCAGTGCACACCTGATTTTGTCCCCTACTTGGTTGTGCAGGGAAGGGATGGCTCTCCTTGAAAAGTAGTGGCAGCTGGGCACGACGTACTGTGGGACAGCCACCGCCATAAGTACATTAAAACTATCCGTCTCCACCAGACGGAATGACAGCATTTCAAAGGCAAGTAATTTTGAAATGCTGGCATTCAGGGCTAGGGATCGTGGGTGGGTAGGTGGGTACTTTCTCTTCCTCTCCAGCATTGTGGAGATGCTTGGTGACACAGGTGTTGGTGTTGCTGGCACTGGCACTCCAGAGGTGGATGAAGAGGCTGTGACTGTGTAAGAGGCAGCCCTGAATCAACCAGCAGCATTTCCAGCACTTATATCTATGCAGACTGTCATGTTTCCAGAGGCCACTGTGACTAAGCAGGAACCTGAGTTGTGCTGGCCAGAGGATAAGAAAGAGTTAAGATGTTTTTCCCGGGAAGTTGCTGGGGCCTTTCTGAGATAACAGGGAGAGATGGACTGCTGAGAGATAACAGAAAAAGACTGGAGCAGCAGGAGGCTATATTAGCTGAGTTTTCCCTGACAGCTGTGGAGCTGCACACAGAGGACTTCACCGTGTGTTCCAGAGGAGTGGGACCGTGTGTCAGAGACCAGTTCAAGTCGGATCCTTCCTGCCAGAGCTGAAACTAAGTAAAGATCTGCATCTGTTGTGACCAGAGAGAGAAAGACAGCCAAGCAAGCGAACTGACCTGGAGCCAGACTGCATCTTATTGGATCCACGAGAATGTGCAGAACTGTGAGTGGCACCGGTGCTTTTCTGTGATAGGTTATAGAGAAAGCGGACCCTGAGTAGCAGGGGTAGATAGGAGTATAAAGGCTGACTGTAGCCTGGACTCTTATGTGTTTGCTGCGGAATGCATTTATTCTTACTCTTGTTCAATTATTCTGTAAAAACCTGTTTATACTGTTAATCCTATTTTCCGGCAGAAACATCTGGTTCTTTAATAAAGCTAGTGTCACGACTGTGACTGATCCAGACAGGTCTGGGAGGAGAAGGTCGCAGCGACTTGCTACTCGCGATAGCTTGTGAGTTTGCTCCGTGGTTCAGGGTATGTCATCCGGGTTTTGCCTTGTGAACCTTTTTGTCCTGACTGGGAGTTTGTAGGCATCCTTCTCAGGTGAGTCCTGTCTGCCACTCCCAGCTACTATATTAGTTTAAGTTTCACTTGCAGTCATTGCCAGATATAGTCCTTACTTCCAGTGCTATTCTGACCTTTGAAGGAGATCGTTTGACGGTATTGCTGTGGAGCTCTTGTCCGGCGTGGACTGTCGTGATTGGGATCGCCTTCTCTGCTCGTGACTGGATAAGTCTATCTCTGATGTTTGATTGTTTGTTTGTTGCTGTCTTCCCCTGTTGTTCTCCTAGACGCGAGTGATGGTGACTAGTGCTCCCATCGGCCTTTCCCCAGTCTAAGTCTTGTTAGGGTGACTGAGGGTTTAGGCATCCTGCTCGCCGCACGGGTTCACACCCCGTCTAGGGTATCAGGGCAGACAGGTGCCAGCTTAGGGTTAGTCAGGGGTGGCCATTCTATTTCCCATCTGTAGATAAGGGTCCCCCTTCCCCTCCGTCTGGTGCGACACGACTGCTGCTGGGATAGCGGTCGTGACAGTATATCTGGCCTTTTAAAAAAAAAAAAAAAGTGACATTTCATTTTTTTTTTTTTGCTTGCTGTTTTGCTTTGTATTTTTCTGTTCCACTATGGATCCGGTTACGGTTTTGGCGAAACAATTACAGGGGTTATCCCTTGAAGCGGCAGGATTAAAAGCAACAGTGCTGCAGCAGCAGCAGCAGCAGCAATCCTTGGGTTCCACCGTTGCTACGGGAAACCAAGGTACTCCTGAGCCAAAAGTGGCTTTACCTGATAGGTTCTCAGGAGGGAGAGACCAATTTGTAACCTTCAGAGAAGCCTGCAAATTGTTCTTCAGGTTACGCCCTAGATCCTCCGGCGGTGAGGAAAAACGGGTGGGCATTGTAGTTTCTCTCCTGCAAAGAGATCCGCAGGCTTGGGCTTTCTCCCTACCATCAGACTCTCCGGCCTTACGATCGGTGGAGGAGTTTTTTGAAGCCCTGGGTCTCGTATATGATGACCCGGAAAGGGTCTCACTGGCTGAGTCTAAGCTACGTAGACTTCGGCAAGAGAACCGGTCTGCTGAACTATATTGTTCCGAGTTTCGTAGGTGGGCTACTGATACATTATGGAACGACTCGGCCCTTAGGAGTCAGTTCTGCCAGGGGTTGTCTGAAAAATTAAAAGACGCGCTGGCGGTATACGAGGTCCCTGGGTCTCTTGAGGCTATTGTCTCTGTCCATAAGAATCGACAGACGACTCAGGGAGAGACTATTAAATTTTACGGAGGCCTCTATAGGGCAGGGATCGGTTTGTTATGATCCAGTCGAACCAATGTAAATAGGGGGCGCCACTAGACGGGTGAATCCTCCTAAGTTCCGCCGTAGGTCAGAGGTTTGTTTTCGTTGTGGGGGGAGGGGTCATTTTGTAAAGGTTTGTCCCTCAGAACCCAAGAGACCACAAACAAAGCAGCCGCCGGAAAACTAGAGTCCCCAGATTGTGCGGAGGATAACAGTCTGGGCGTATTCGTTTCCTCCATACGCATGTCTCAGTTTTTGTTGTCCGCTACGGTTGAGGCGGGCAATAAGACTGAGATCTGTTCCGTCTTTTTGGACAGTGGGGCGGGGGTCAACTTGGTGGATTCACGGTTTGCTCAGGCTCTGGGTTTTACTTCGGAACCGGTACGCAGAACTATTCCTGTTTTTGCCATCGACTCCTCCCCTCTTACTCAGAGAGAGTTAACTCAGATCATCCATAATATCCATCTGCAGGTAGGGGACCTCCATAAAGAGCATATCTCTTGTTATGTCCTGGACGGTCTTCCGGCTCATATGGTATTGGGGCTTCCCTGGCTGGTGACTCACAATCCAGTGGTGGATTGGCAGGCCGGGGAGATTGTGGAGTGGAGTGAACATTGTAAGGACAACTGCTTGAGTAGTAGGTGCTCTACACTCTCTGTAACATCTTTACCTGCCTTTCTGTCAGATTTTATGGATGTGTTCTCTGAGAAGGGTTGTCAGGGGTTACCACCTCATCGTCCATATGATTGCCCGATTAATCTATTACCTGGGGCAAAACTACCTAAAACCCGGTTATACAATCTTTCCGGCCCGGAGAGGAAGGCTATGCAAGATTATATTTAGGAGAGTTTGGCTAAGGGACACATCAGACCCTCTTCTTCACCTGTGGCTGCAGGGTTCTTTTTCGTTAAAAAGAAAGATGGGGGCCTGCGTCCTTGCCTGGATTTCTGGGAATTAAACCGGATAACTATCCGAGATCCCTATCCTCTTCCTCTCATTCCCGACCTCTTTAATCAGGTTGCTGGTGCTAAATGGTTCTCCAAAATGGATCTCAGAGGAGCCTATAACCTGGTTCGCATCAAAGAGGGGGATAAGTGGAAAACGGCTTTTAATACTCCAGAAGGGCATTATGAAAATCTGGTCATGCCATTTGGTCTTACTAATGCGCCTGCGGTGTTCCAACATTTTGTCAACGATATTTTTAGTCACCTTATCGGGAGATTTGTTGTGATATATCTTGATGACATCTTGGTCTATTCCCCGGATCTGGATACACATAAGATCCATGTGAGACAAGTGCTGCAGATATTAAGGGCCAACAAATTGTTTGCTAAATTTGAGAAATGTGTGTTCGCCGTAAAAGAACTGCCCTTTCTGGGGTATGTGTTGTCAGATTCAGGTTTCCGCATGGATCCAGAGAAAGTCCGGGCGATTATGGACTGGGATCTGCCTGAGAACCTGAAGGCATTGCAACGCTTCCTGGGGTTTGCCAATTTTTATAGAAAGTTTATAAAGAATTATTCCTTGGTGGTCAAACCACTGACGGACATGACCCGGAAGGGATCCGATTTTTCCAAATGGTCACATGCAGCCAAAACTGCCTTTACATCTCTGAAGGAGAGATTCATCTCGGCCCCTATTCTCGTACAGCCAGATGTCTCGCTTCCTTTTATTGTAGAGGTTGACGCATCAGAGGTGGGTGTGGGAGCGGTGCTATCTCAGGGCCCGTCCCCTGGTGAATGGTGTCCGTGTGCTTTCGTTTCGAAGAAATTGTCTACTGCAGAAAGGAACTATGATATTGGCAACAGGGAACTTTCGGCTATTAAGTTGGCATTTGAGGAGTGGCGTCATTTTTTGGAGGGGGCGGTTTACCCCGTCACGGTGATTACTGATCACAAAAACTTATGATATCTGGAGTCTGCTAAACGTCTCACCCCGAGACAGGCTCGGTGGTTGTTATTTTTTACTAGGTCTAATTTTTTAATAACCTATCGCCCGGGGGCAAAAAATACTAAGGCGGATGCATTGTCTCGAAGTTTTCCCGGAGGGGGTGAGGTTGATGTACCAGAGCCCATTTTGCAAAAGGGGGTGGTGGTATCTGCATTACACTCAGGTTTAGAAGGGAGGGTGTTGGAAGCTCAGGGGGACCCCCCGGCCTCCTGTCCCTCGGGTAAACTGTTTGTGCCAGAAGATTTACGCCTGGAGATACTAAAAGAACACCATAACTCCACACTAGCAGGACACCCAGGTAGTAGGGCAACCTCTGAATTAGTGTCTCGTCGGTTCTGGTGGCCTAAGTGGCGCCAGGAGGTGTTGAATTTTGTGTCTGCATGTGCTACCTGTGCTCGTTCTAAGGTAGATCATACTCGTCCGGCAGGGCGTCTTTTACCTCTGGCTATCCCCAACAGGCCTTGGACGCACCTATCAATGGATTTCATTACGGATCTACCAGTATCAGCGGGGAAGACTGTTATTCTTGTAGTTGTTGACAGATTCAGTAAAATGGTGCACTTTATTGCTCTTGCCGCATTGCCTAATACTAACACACTGGCTCAGGTTTTTATTGACCACATCGTGAAGCTTCACGGGGTCCCTTCCGATATTGTTGCGGATCGTGGTACCCAATTTGTTTCTAAATTTTGGAAAGCTTTTTGTTCTCGTTTAGGGGTTCATCTGTCGTTTTCTTCATCTTTCCATCCACAGTCCAACGGTCAGACTGAACGTACCAATCAAAACCTAGAGACATATTTGAGATGCTTTGTTTCCGAAAATCAGGAGGAATGGTCATCTTATTTACCGTTAGCTGAGTTTGCCATTAATAATCGTCGTCAAGAATCCACCGATAAGTCACCATTTTTTGGTGCGTATGGTTTCCATCCTCAGTTTTCTACGTTTAGTGAGGGGGGGCCGTCTGGGATTCCCGAGGAGGAACGATTTGCGTCTTCACTTTCTTCAGTGTGGCAGAGTGTGCAAGAAAGTTTGAAGAGAATTGGTGGTAGATACAAACGTGTGGCTGATAGGAAGCGCTCTGAAGGTCCGGATCTTGGGGTGAATGACTTGGTGTGGTTGTGTTGAGGGAAGTTTGGATTTAAATATATATGTATATATGCCCTTACATATATGCATGTATATTGGCCCTTTTGCATGGGCCGGTCCAGGTGGTATGGGTGTATACATGGAGATGTATGTATGCCCCCTTGTCAGCATACATCTCTATGTATAATATATCCATATGCAGGTGGGCTTATTACTGCCCATTTATGATATTGTGTATATGGACATGCATGTAGATGGGCCCCAAACATCTATATGGATGAATATACCTAAGTATCCCCAGGTTGTGTAGTGTGTATATGTGTACATATATATATTGATCAGCCTGGTTCGTTTATGACGTGGGAGTGGGTGATGTTATGTTGAAGCAGCAGCTGGGGGCTTACAGCTTGTGCAGGAAGTCCTTTGTTTCAGCTCTAGCATTCCGTCACACGACCCCACGATGATGTCATCACCCTCCTGTTGAAGGAGGAGGGGGGGCTGCTTTGGTGGTATAAAGCCCCCAGCATGGCAGACATGCTCTCTCTTGGATTCCTGGACTGCAATGAGGCACATGGGCGCTGCACCCTGAAGAGAGGCCACATGGCTCTGAAAAATGGCTGAGTACCAACCATCCCCTAACCCCTGGCTGCTGACTTCATGTCTCAGCATTAATCCTTGATGAGCCTGTACCCTGGAAGCAGCCCAGTCACCCCCTGTATAACCCTTGGTTACCCTTAACCTCTCCTGCCCTGAGTCCCCCTATAATCATATATCCCCTGTGTTCCCCCAGGATCGTAGTTCCCCCATATCCCCTGTTCCGTAATAACCCCTGGTTATTCCCCGTAGGGATTAGTACAATTGTAGTTAGATGTTGGGGAGGACTGGGGAATGTGTTAGTGTAGTTAGTACCGTAATAGTGTATTGTTACTTATATTGTTGTGTGCTGCTATAAATATATATATCTATTCCATTGATATAGATATATATAATTATAAGCAAATATTAGACTGTGACATATAGTGTGTGAATAAATCCCTGCAGAGCATTAACCTCTGCATTGCCCTGTCCCTGCAGAGTCCTGACCATTAACCCCTTCAATGCCTTATCCCTGCTACCACTGCCCTGATAACTCATAACCCTGTGTCCCTTGGCCTGCAGGTATTAATCCCCTGCAGAGCCACCATTGTGTTTAACTCCTTGTACCCCATAGGGACAGTGATTAGTCAGGCGGGTGGGTTATTGATATTTGTGTGTATAAATGTATTATGGTATTATGTATTTAGTGTGTGGGGTGGAATTTGGGATTGTGCTGTGTAGAGTAGTTAGGCTTGTATTGTGTTTATTGTAGTACCATTTCTATACTGCGGTGTGTACTTCTGTATGTATATATATTCATATCCATTGATCTATGAATATATATAGATATAGCATATTGTTAGACTTGTATAATTGTATTGTGTAATAAATATTCCTTATTGTTCATAATACAGTGTATGGTGTTTTTACTAGTCGCCGCCGTAGTATAGTGATAGTAAGTCGTACGTAGTGTAGTTCAGTGTAATGTATAGGCAATCAGAGGTAATCAGTAGTGTTTTATGTTTATTTAGGTATAAATGGGCGGAGTCATCAATAGACGGCTCCTCCCATTTATGAATATTAATTATCGATATTTGCATAAATATTGGTGATTAATATCCCCCCTTAACATTGGCGAGCCAGGCCCACTGCTAAGAATTTGTTTTCTGTGTTTGTTTTTGGTGAAAAGAATCGTTTACGCTGTCAACTAGTCAGACGGGAGGGACGCGGTCAGTGGATTCTGAGCGTCCATTGCCTGATAGTTCGTACAGGTAAAGCGTTTTGTTCAATCAGAACCAAACACGGAGCAATCTCTACAGCAGAGAATTTAAATCTTTCTGATTTGTGTATTAACGATTTTCTGATTGCCTTGCACGCCCACTGAACACTGGAGAGAAGTCGTCGCATACGTCACTGAAGAGAGGACCATCGCCGTTGGAGCTGAACAGAGAAGTCCGGCTGAGCGGGAGAAGGCGTTACAGGACCTTCTCCACGCAGCATACAAGGGAAAACAAAGGACAACACCAAGGAAGATGACCTCTCATCAAAACGGGAGTATGGACTTCTCCACACTACACCAGCTAGCTAAACACAGCACATTTAACCCCATCCTCCCCACCACTCACAAGTCAGCAGAAATGCTGTGGTCCGATTTGTTAGCACAGGCTTGTACTTATGACAAGCTATGTGTTAACAAACGGACGGTGTTGAACAAGGCCACCAAACGGCTTCGGATGCTAGCCAAACTCGTTCATACGTTTGAGGCTAGCATCTGCAAGCCAAAGGAAGTGGCGCTGGTGTCTCAGTCAACAGAGACAATTCCTCCGAACATTCACTGCCAATGCTGTGCCAGTAATTCGGACCAGGTCTCGGCATTGCGAGCACAGCTGGCAGAGAATGTGCAGTCTACTGTTGACCGAGATGCGCAGGTGGCTAGGATAGAGTCACAGTTAGTAGAGCTGCAGAGGCAGAAGGAGGAAATTGAGGCTAAGTTGACTCAGTCTTATACTGAGGTCAAGGCCTTCAAGGAGCGGACTGCCTCTACTGACGTGACGGTAGCCAAATTGAAGGCTCAGGTTGCTGTAAGGTCCCAGCTAATGTCTGGCATGCAACAAGTTATCACCAGGTTGGTGCCGGCCCTTTCTTTTTCCGTAAAGCCAGGGTCGGAATCTCCCAAAACGTTGCCCTGTGCAGGGCCACAAGGGGGGAGAGTAGTCTGTGACCGGTCTAATGATCAGGTCAAGCCGGTCCAGACTAACAGAGATTTTTCCCTGACTTTGGGAAAAAGAACTGTTGTGAAGAGTGTGTCCTTGAGGATGGAACAATTCAGGAGAAGGGAGCACGGCTGCAGTGTAGATGGACCTGGGCCATGCAGAGCAAACATCAGATGTTTTGCATGTGGTGGCCTAGGTCACATAGCGAGACACTGCGAAACAGATAGGAACATAACACACAGGACAGGAAACCAAGTCACGTGTTTCAGGTGTGGGAACAAAGGACACATTGCAAGGAATTGCCCTTGTGCAGGTAATTGCAATGTGTCCAACAGTATCAGCCAGGTAACAAATTGTGCAGTGGGGTCTAGTCAGCCTGGCCATAACGGGGTTACCTCTCGGCAGCATCACCAGCTGCTGAGGGGTCAGAGTGGCCAAGCTAGGCTAGGCAACATTTGACACCCCTGTACTATTTGTTACACTGTTTGTTCCCTGTGTATGTCCATGTTGTGTGTTTTTGTTATCTGTTTGTAAGTTTTTCTTGGTGTTGATGGTGGTAGTCCTTGTCTGCGGATGTGTTATACCATGCTGATTTATGTAGTGGTGTAAGTCCCATCTGCTGTCTGTTTCATTCTGTGTCCCCTTGCAGTGGAACAGTGTTATACTGTGGATCGAGAACGTATAGGCTTGCGAGCAGATAATTTCACACGGGAAATCCTACACAAAGGATGATGTGATATTATTCTGGGCAGCCAGGGTCTCGGATCGATACGGATAACACTGTTTTGCTCAAGGTTTTCGGTAGGGCTGTGTTGCGCTGGGGACTGGGGCGGACAGACAACATTGGTGTAATGTTGTGCTGCGCACTTAATTCTAGTCCGAGCAGGCAGCACAGCTCTGATAGGGATTGGACGCAGAGTGTTTGGCAGCAGAGTGTGGACTGTGTTCTTGTGTTGTGGGGTCCTGGGGAGCCGGGGCATGCCTATGCCATTGGTTCTGCGGGCCTCCACAAGATGGGATCACAGGGGGAAATCAGCCTGGGTACACATGGGTGGACGGGGATGCGGTGCCATCAATAACAAGATGGTGCTTTGTCCACAGAACTCCAGTTATCCTAACCTAGTAGGGTGGCCATCCTTATCTGTTATTGCAGAGGGATGTGCAGCAGAGGACTCAATCCTCTGAAGGTAGGGTGTTCAGACACCAGTGTTGGGATAACGAGGGGTCCTGTGAGATAAAGGGCAGCCCAATACCTTTCTCTACCCATGGGTTAAAGGTATTGGTGCTGGAAATTTTCACATTTAATTGCACTGTTAGGGGAGAAATTCCCCTGGGAGCGCCTGGTGTTTTCTTCTGCCATAGGTGTGATTTTATATGGAGCGGAAGAAAAACCTAGGAGATGCCACAGAAGAGGCCAGCTATTCCCCCTGACACTGTTGTGAAGCTCCAGAGGATCCCACTGGATTTTGGCAACTAAGCGACCTCTGCCTAGAGGTGTTCTAGAGAAGACTGTGCCACAATCCAGCGGGAGCATTATTTAAGGCTCTGGAGGAAGACTTGGGAGACGTTCGGGTGGAAGAACTTATCACTTGTTTCACCCAGTGAAACTTCTTCTGGTTCTGGTCATCGTAATCGGAGGGTCAAGGGACTTACTGACCAAATACACCAGAACCAGACAGAACTTTGCAGAACTATCCGGAGGAGGAGGCTCAGGACATAACTCCAACTTTGTCCTGTAGCCAAATATTTTATGGACACTTTGTTTCCTATGAGGGTTCGGGACGTATAACATGTACTACCCTGAAACCCCATAGCACATTGTATTGTATATATATTGATTATGTTTGTTGGTTGATTGTGGACCTATGACACTCTAGGTACAAATGTGTGACAGCCTATACCCAGGGAAACTCGCCCAACGCATTGCGGTGAGTTATTATTTGGCTGTACACATTTGCATCCTATAGTCGTTTCCCATTGACACAGGGGTCTGCGACCTACCTGTGTCTTTGGAGGTGTAGAGATATGCCAGGTTGCATGAGTCTCTATGGGTACACACATTTAATGGAATCTGGTGGTGTTGGGAGGGATGTGACCTGTTTTTGTGTGAATGGGGAAGAGTAGATTCCCTAGGGACAGGCCCCCTCTTTACCAAGTTCATTTGCCACTTTAACCCCAAGAACGGTGACGTTTGTAAGGGTTGGACTGAATGTCAGTGAGTGCGGTGTTCTTTCCCGCAGTTAGTATTTAGGTACTATGACATCACCTCTTACCAGAAATTCTGACCTGCCTTGTAAAGACCTACGTATCTGTCCATGGGAGAACCTCTCCAACAACTGAGTCTAAAGTTGTACTTGTGTTAAAAGGTCAGCCTACGGCCGTCCGTACCCCATAAGGAGGTGCTACATGGATTAAGGGTAAAGTCATTCTGGAAACATTGGGAGTGACTGACACCGAAAGACTGGCACTGACATTGGGGGTGACGGACGCCAGAAGAACAACACTGGCAAAGAGAAAGAACACGGTCGCTGAGTGGAGTGATAAAACGGCAAAGGTGAAGCCATTCCCGAGTACATAGGGAGTGGCTGACACCTGAGGATCATAATGTAAGATGCAAGTAAATTCCAGAGAAGAAGACGGTGTATTCTGTGGATGGAGACGCCTGGTTACGTTGAAGGGCAGGTCGGAGGTGTTAGTGCACGATGGGTGATGACTAGGTACCTAAGGGCCATATTACTTCAGTCCTTCCTGAACTGTTACCAAGAGGGGGGTTGAGGGGGCAAATATGTCCCAACACTTCCCCAAAGTTTATTGTCGAATTGCGACAACAGGGGGATTGTTGAGGGAAGTTTGGATTTAAATATATATGTATATATGCCCTTACATATATGCATGTATATTGGCCCTTTTGCATGGGCCGGTCCAGGTGGTATGGGTGTATACATGGAGATGTATGTATGCCCCCTTGTCAGCATACATCTCTATGTATAATATATCCATATGCAGGTGGGCTTATTACTGCCCATTTATGATATTGTGTATATGGACATGCATGTAGATGGGCCCCAAACATCTATATGGATGAATATACCTAAGTATCCCCAGGTTGTGTAGTGTGTATATGTGTACATATATATATTGATCAGCCTGGTTCGTTTATGACGTGGGAGTGGGTGATGTTATGTTGTAGCAGCAGCTGGGGGCTTACAGCTTGTGCAGGAAGTCCTTTGTTTCAGCTCTAGCATTCCGTCACACGACCCCACGATGATGTCATCACCCTCCTGTTGAAGGAGGAGGGGGGGCTGCTTTGGTGGTATAAAGCCCCCAGCATGGCAGACATGCTCTCTCTTGGATTCCTGGACTGCAATGAGGCACATGGGCGCTGCACCCTGAAGAGAGGCCACATGGCTCTGAAAAATGGCTGAGTACCAACCATCCCCTAACCCCTGGCTGCTGACTTCATGTCTCAGCATTAATCCTTGATGAGCCTGTACCCTGGAAGCAGCCCAGTCACCCCCTGTATAACCCTTGGTTACCCTTAACCTCTCCTGCCCTGAGTCCCCCTATAATCATATATCCCCTGTGTTCCCCCAGGATCGTAGTTCCCCCATATCCCCTGTTCCGTAATAACCCCTGGTTATTCCCCGTAGGGATTAGTACAATTGTAGTTAGATGTTGGGGAGGACTGGGGAATGTGTTAGTGTAGTTAGTACCGTAATAGTGTATTGTTACTTATATTGTTGTGTGCTGCTATAAATATATATATCTATTCCATTGATATAGATATATATAATTATAAGCAAATATTAGACTGTGACATATAGTGTGTGAATAAATCCCTGCAGAGCATTAACCTCTGCATTGCCCTGTCCCTGCAGAGTCCTGACCATTAACCCCTTCAATGCCTTATCCCTGCTACCACTGCCCTGATAACTCATAACCCTGTGTCCCTTGGCCTGCAGGTATTAATCCCCTGCAGAGCCACCATTGTGTTTAACTCCTTGTACCCCATAGGGACAGTGATTAGTCAGGCGGGTGGGTTATTGATATTTGTGTGTATAAATGTATTATGGTATTATGTATTTAGTGTGTGGGGTGGAATTTGGGATTGTGCTGTGTAGAGTAGTTAGGCTTGTATTGTGTTTATTGTAGTACCATTTCTATACTGCGGTGTGTACTTCTGTATGTATATATATTCATATCCATTGATCTATGAATATATATAGATATAGCATATTGTTAGACTTGTATAATTGTATTGTGTAATAAATATTCCTTATTGTTCATAATACAGTGTATGGTGTTTTTACTAGTCGCCGCCGTAGTATAGTGATAGTAAGTCGTACGTAGTGTAGTTCAGTGTAATGTATAGGCAATCAGAGGTAATCAGTAGTGTTTTATGTTTATTTAGGTATAAATGGGCGGAGTCATCAATAGACGGCTCCTCCCATTTATGAATATTAATTATCGATATTTGCATAAATATTGGTGATTAATATCCCCCCTTAACAGGTTGTCTACCAGAAATATCAAGTTAAAGGTTCCCTCGTGGAAATTAGGTCCGAATTTATTGGTCCTTATAGGGTAATTAAGATCATTAACCCGGTGGCTTTTCATCTGGAGCTACCTCAGACCCTAAGGATCCATAATGTCTTCCACAGATCTCTGCTTAAGAGATATGTAGAGCCTCCTGAACCATTGCCACTACCGCCTCCACCGGTGGTTGTTGATGGCAGTCTTGAGTTTCAGGTAGAAAAGATTGTTGATTCACGATATGTTCGCCGCTCTCTTCAGTACCTGGTGCACTGGAGAGGTTATGGTTCGGAAGAGAGAATGTGGGTTCCAGCATCAGAGATAAAAGCGGACAGATTCATTCAGGCTTTTCATAGCTCCCATCCGGAGAGGCCTGGTCTTGAGGGTCCGGGGGCCCCTCGTAGAAAGGGGGGTACTGTCACGACTGTGACTGATCCAGACAGGTCTGGGAGGAGAAGGTCGCAGCGACTTGCTACTCGCGATAGCTTGTGAGTTTGCTCCGTGGTTCAGGGTATGTCATCCGGGTTTTGCCTTGTGAACCTTTTTGTCCTGACTGGGAGTTTGTAGGAATCCTTCTCAGGTGAGTCCTGTCTGCCACTCCCAGCTACTATATTAGTTTCAGTTTCACTTGCAGTCATTGCCAGATATAGTCCTTACTTCCAGTGCTATTCTGACCTTTGAAGGAGATCGTTTGACGGTATTGCTGTGGAGCTCTTGTCCGGCGTGGACTGTCGTGATTGGGATCGCCTTCTCTGCTCGTGACTGGATAAGTCTATCTCTGATGTTTGATTGTTTGTTTGTTGCTGTCTTCCCCTGTTGTTCTCCTAGATGCGAGTGATGGTGACTAGTGCTCCCATCGGCCTTTCCCCAGTCTAAGTCTTGTTAGGGTGACTGAGGGTTTAGGCATCCTGCTCGCCGCACGGGTTCACACCCCGTCTAGGGTATCAAGGCAGACAGGTGCCAGCTTAGGGTTAGTCAGGGGTGGCCATTCTATTTCCCATCCATAGATAAGGGTCCTCCTTCCCCTCCGTCTGATGCGACACGACTGCTGCTGGGATAGCGGTCGTGACAGCTGGTTTACCTTCAGTCTCCTTGTCCGCTGTACTGTACTTGAATCCTGCCTTGCGGTCTCTCCCTCCTCTGACCGCTACAACTGCAGCAGAAGAGGAAGCAGGAGGAGCCAGAGACCTTTCTTGGATTTTGAGGTGTCTACTCCACTGCAGCTCGTGCTTTGCACTTAAATGCCTGGTTATGCAGGTTGTGCTCAGGTTGAGAACGTTTATGCCTCGCTTCAGGCTCTGATTGCACAGCATGTCTTGTCGTCAGCACATTGTCTGAAGAACTGCCACGCCAGGGAACTCCTTAGAGCTGGCTTTGGTGTGCTCGGTCCCTTGCTGCGGTGGTCAGTAGCAGGCGTACTGTCTAGAGGATGGCTGCTCCGCTTTTGCACCCTGCTCCCTCTTCTGCTGTGCTGGTGGCCCTGTGCGACCACCGCCTCTTCCTCCGAACTACATAGGTCACTCGCATGACCGTGATTCCATGTGGGGTCGAGGACCTCATCGTCCTCCACATCATCTTCCACCCAGTCTTCACCCCTGCCTTTCTTGTCGGTCTGCACACTTTTGAAAGCCCCAGCAGTTGGCACCTGTGTTTCGTCATCATCCGAGACATGCTGCGATGGTCCTCCCATGTACTCATCTTGAAAGATAAGTGGTTGGGCATCGGTGCACTCAATCTCTTCCACTTCTGGGGCAGGGCTAGGTGGATGTCCCTGGAAAACCCTGCTAACAGAGTCGTCAAAAAGCAGAAGAGACTGCTGCATTACTTGGGGCTCATACTGCTTGGCTGATTTGCAAGGGGGTGAGGTGAAATACTGATGGACATCGGCTGCAGGTGCCAACTGTGGTCTTTCAGCAGGAGGCTGGATGGGAGACAATGTGAAGGAACTGGATCCACTGTCAGCAACCCAATCTACTATCGCCTGTACTTGTTCAGGCCTCACCATTCGTAGAGCAGCATTATGCCCAACCAAATTCCGCTGTAGGTTTTGTTGCCTACTCGCACCTGAGCAAGTGGTTTCACTTGTGCGTGTAGCTGGCACAGATCAACCACGTCCTCTCCCTGCAACAGGAGCTCCACCAGCAGCACCACGACCTGGGCCACGTCCCTTATTTGAAGCTCTCCTTATATTTTTAAAATTTAGGATCTTGCCCTAAATGGGTGTTTAATTAATGGTAGAATTGAACGACAGTATGTAAAGGGTGTATCTCACACGGCCTGAACCAGACTAGGCCTCAATAAAAGATTTATTTGCCCAAAATGGCTGTATTTCAAATGACTAATTCAGACACCTGTATGTAGAGGTGGTATCTCATAGGGCCTGATCCTCTGTAGGCCTGAACTAAATATATCTTTGCACAAAAAAGCTGTATTTCAAATGCCTAATTAAAACCCCTGCATGTAGAGGGAGTATCTCAGAGGGCCTGAACCTCTGTAGGCCTGAAGAAAATATATCTTTGCAAAAATGGCTGTATTTCAAATGGCTGTATTTCAAATGCCTAATTCAAACCCCTGTATGTAGAGGTGGTATCTCACAGGGCCTGAACCTCTGTAGGCCTGAAGTAAATATATATTTGCACAAAATGGCTGTATTTCAAATGGCTGTATTTCAAATGCCTAATTCAAACCCCTGTATGTAGAGGTGGTATCTCACAGGGCCTGAACCAGTGTAGGCCTGAAGTAAAAATATCTTTGCACAACATGGCTCTATTTCAAATGGCTGTATTTCAAATGCCTAATTCAAACCCCTGTATGTAGAGGGGGTATCTCACAGGGTCTGAACCAGTATAGGCCTGAATTCAATATTGGTGCACCAAATGGCGGTATTTAAAATCTCTGAATGTAACCCAAATGTATTAAGGGTGTATCTCATAATGACACCTGCATCAAAGGCTGCCAACTAAATTTTTTGTGCCCAAATGAGTGTTTGTTTAAAAACTGAATTTGACAGCAGTATATAAGCCTGTAATTTCACACGTGCTGAGGTTGCAAGGCCTGAAAATTGTGTATTTTGTCAAGAGTGTGTTTTTCAAACCCCAGAAAATAATGGGTGTATTTCTACCTTAACCACCTCAGGGCCGCCGAACGCAGGATTGCGTCCTGGCGACGGCCCTGTTATTCCTCCTGGACGCGCCGATGCGTCCTCTCGCGAGACGCGAGATTTTCTGTGAACGCGCACACACAGGAGCGCGCATTCACAGGATCGGGAGGTAAACGAGTACATCTACAGCCTGCCAGCGGCGATCATTCGCTGGCAGGCTGTAGATGCGATTTTTTTAACCCCAAAAAGGTATATTAGACGCTGTTTTGTTAACAGCGTCTAATATACCTGCTACCTGGTCCTCTTGTGGTCCCTTTTGCTTGGATCGACCACCAGAGGACACAGGCAGCTCTGTAAGTAGCACCAAACACCACTACACTACACCCCCCTGTTACTTATTAACCCCTGATCACCCCATATTAGACTCCCTGATCACCCCCTTGTCATTGATCACCCCCCTGTAAGGCTCCATTCAGATGTCCGTATGTGTTTTTCTAGGAACTCGCCATGCCCCTCATGGAATACCTTGGGGTGTCTTCTTTCCAAAATGGGGTCACTTGTGGGGTATTTATACTGCCCTGGCATTTTAGGGAACCTAAAGCGTGAGAAGTAGTTTGGAATCCAAATGCGTAAAAAATGCCCTGTGAAATCGTAAAGATTCTCATTGGAATTTGGGCCCCTTTGCGCACCTAGGCTGCAAAAAAGTGTCACACATGTGGTATTGCCGTACTCAGTAGAAGTAGGGCAATGTGTTATGGGGTGTATTTTTACATATACCCATACTGTGTGTGAGAAATATCTCTGTAAATGACAATTTAAAAAAAAAAAATTATACAAAGTTGTACATTTACAGAGATATTTCTCTCACCCAGCATGGGTATATGTAAAAAGACACCCCAAAACACATTGCCCTACTTCTCCTGAGTACGGCGATACCATATGTGTGACACAGCCTAGGTGCGTAAAGGGGCCGAAAGTCCAACAAGTACCTTTACGCTTTAAAGGGTTGATCACAATTTAGCCCCGCCAAAAATGCCAGAACAGTAAACACACCCCACAAATGACCCCATTTCGGAAAGTAGACACCCCAAGGTATTCGTTGAGGGGCATATTGAGTCCATGAAAGATTGAACTTTTTGTCACAAGTTAGCGGAAAGGGAGACTTTGTGAGAAAAAAATAAATAAAAAATTTCCGCTAACTTGTGCCAAAAAAAAAACTTCTATGAACTCGCCATTCCCCTCACAGAATACCTTGGGGTGTCTTCTTTCCAAAATGGGGTCACTTGTGGGGTATTTATACTGCCCTGGCATTTTAGGGGCCCTAAAGCGTGAAAAGAAGTCTGGAATACAAATGCCTAAAATGCCCTCCTAAAATGTACTCATTAAAATTTGGGCCCCTTTGCGCACCTAGGCTGCAAAAAAGTGTCACACATGTGGTATCGCCGTACTCAAGAGAAGTAGAGCAATGTGTTTTGGGGTGTCTTTTTACATATACCCATGCTAGGTGAGAGAAAAATCTCTGTAAAATTACAACTTTGTATAAAAAAATTGGAAAAGTTGTCTTTTACAGAGATATTTATCTCACCCAGCATGGGTATATGTAAAAATACACCCCAAAACACATTGCCCTACTTCTCCTGAGTACGGAGATACCACGTGTGACACTTTTTTGCAGCCTAGGTGCGCAAAGGGGCCCAAATTCCAAACAGTATCTTTACGATTTCACAGGGCATTTTTTACGCATTTGGATTCCAGACTTCTTCTCACGCTTTAGGGCCCCTAAAATGCCAGGGCAGTATAAATACCCCACAAGTGACCCCATTTTGGAAATAAGACACCCAAGGTATTTCATGAGGGGCATGGTGAGTTCATGTAAAATTTTATTTTTTGTCACAAGTTAGTGGAATATGAGACTTTGTAAGAAAAAAAAATAAATCATTTTCCGCTAACTTGTGCCAAAAAAAAATTAAAATTCTAGGGACTCGCCATGCCCCTCACGGAATACCTTGGGGTGTTTTCTTTCCAAAATAGGGTCACTTGTGGGGTATTTATACTGCCCTGGCATTTTAGGGGACCTAAAGCGTGAGAAGTAATTTGTAATCCAAATGCGTAAAAAATGCCCTGTGACATCCTAAAGGTGCTCTTTAGAATTTGGGCCCCTTTGTGCACCTAGGATGCAAAAAAGTGTCACACATGTGGTATCGCCGTACTCAGGAGAAGTTGGGCAATGTTTTTTAGGGTGTCTTTGAAAATATTCCCATGCTGGATGAGAGAAATATCTCTCTAAAATGACAACTTTGTATAAAAAAATGGGAAAAGTTGACTTTTAGAGAGATATTTCTCTAACCCAGCATGGGTATATGTAAAAATACACCCCAAAACACATTGCCCTACTTCTTCTAAGTACGCAGATACAACATGTGTGACACTTTTTTGCAGCCTAGGTGCCCAAATTCTAAAGAGCACCTTTAGGATTTCACAGGGCATTTTTAGGCATTTGGATTCCAGACTTCTTCTCACGCTTTAGGTCCCCTAAAATGCCAGGGCAGTATAAATACCCCACAAGTGACCCCATTTTGGAAAGAAGACACCCAAAGGGATTTCGTGATGGGCATAGTGAGTTCATGAAAGTTTTTATTTTTTGTCACAAGTTAGTGGAATATGAGACTTTGTAAGAAAAAATAAAATAAAAATCATCATTTTCCGATAACGTGTGACAAAAAATAAAAACTTCTATGAACTCACTATGCCCATCAGCGAATACCTTAGGGTGTCTACTTTCCGAAATGGGGTCATTTATGGGGTGTTTCTACTGTCTGGGCATTGTAGAACCTCAGGAAACATGACAGGTTCTCAGAATGTCAGAGCTGCTTCAAAATGCGGAAATTCACATTTTTGTACCATAGTTTGTAAACGCTATAACTAGAGTTGAGCGAACACCTGGATGTTCGGGTTCGAGAAGTTCATCCGAACTTCCCGGAAATGTTCGGGATCCGAACCCGACCCGAACTTCGTCCCGAACCCGAACCCCATTGAAGTCAATGGGGACCCGAACTTTTGGGCACTAAAAAGGCTGTAAAACAGCCCAGGAAAGAGCTAGAGGGCTGCAAAAGGCAGCAACATGTAGGTAAATCCCCTGCAAACAAATGTGGATAGGGAAATGAATTAAAATAAAAATTAAAAAAATAAAAATTAACCAATATCAATTGGACAGAGGTCCCATAGCAGAGAATCTGGCTTCACGTCAGCAGAGAATCAGTCTCTTCATGCCATAGCAAAGAATCTGGCTTCATGTCAGCACAGAATCAGTCTTCATGTTATAGCAGAGAATCAGGCTTCACGTCACCCACCACTGGAACAGGCCACTGTCACACATTTAGGCCCCGGCACCCAGACAGAGGAGAGAGGTCCCGTAACAGAGAATCTGGCCTTATGTCAGCACAGAATCAGTCTTCATGTCATAGCAGAGAATCAGGCTTCACGTCACCCACCACTGGAAGAGGCCACTGTCACATATTTAGGCCCAGGCACCCAGGCAGAGGAGAGAGGTCGCGTAACAGAGAATCTGGCCTTATGTCAGCACAGAATCAGTCTTCATGTCATAGCAGAGAATCAGGCTTCACGTCACCCACCACTGGAACAGGCCACTGTCACACATTTAGGCCCCGACACCCAGACAGATGAGAGGTTCATTCAACTTTGGGTTGCCCCGCAATATAATGGTAAAATGAAAATAAAAATAGGATTGAATGAGGAAGTGCCCTGGAGTAGAATAATATATTGTTAAGGGGAGGTAGTTAATATCTAATCTGCACAAGGGATGGACAGGTCCTGTGGGATCCATGCCTGGTTAATTTTTATGAACGTCAGCTTGTCCACATTGGCTGCAGACAGGCGGCTGCGTTTGTCTGTAATGACGCCCCCTACCGTGCTGAATACACGTTCTGACAAAACGCTGGCCGCCGGGCAGGCTAGCACCTCCAAGGCATAAAAGGCTAGCTCTGGCCACGTGGACAATTTGGAGACCCAGAAGTTGAATGGGGCCGAACCATCAGTCAGTACGTGGAGGGGTGTGCACAGGTACTGTTCCACCATGTTAGTGAAATGTTGCCTCCTGCTAACACGTTCCGTATCAGGTGGTGGTGCAGTTAGCTGTGGCATGGTGACAAAATTTTTCCACATCTCTGCCATGCTAACCCTGCCCTCAGAGGAGCTGGCCGTGACACAGCTGCGTTGGCGACCTCTTGCTCCTCGTCTGCCTTCGCCTTGGGCTTCCACTGGTTCCCCTGTGACATTTGGGAATGCTCTCAGTAGCGCGTCTACCAACGTGCGCTTGTACTCGCGCATCTTCCTATCACGCTCCTGTGTAGGAAGTAAGGTGGGCACATTGTCTTTGTACCGGGGATCCAGCAGGGTGGCAACCCAGTAGTCCGCACACGTTAAAATGTGGGCAACTCTGCTGTCGTTGCGCAGGCACTGCAGCATGTAGCCGCTCATGTGTGCCAGGCTGCCCAGAGGTAAGGACAAGCTGTCCTCTGTGGGAGGCGTATCGTCATCGTCCTGTGTTTCCCCCCAGCCACGCACCAGTGATGGGCCCGAGCTGCTTTGGGTGCCACCCCGCTGTGAACATGCTTCATCCTCATCCTCCTCCACCTCCTCCTCATCCTCGTCCTCCTCGTCCTCCAGTAGTGGGCCCTGTCTGGCCACATTTGTACCTGGCCTCTGCTGTTGCAAAAAACCTCCCTCTGAGTCACTTCGAAGAGACTGGCCTGAAAGTGCTAAAAATGACCCCTCTTCCTCCTCTTCCTCCTGGGCCACCTCCTCTTCCATCATCGCCCTAAGTGTTTTCTGAAGGAGACATAGAAGTGGTATTGTAACGCTGATAATGGCGTCATCACCACTGGCCATGTTGGTGGAATACTCGAAACAGCGCAACAGGGCACACAGGTCTCGCATGGATGCCCAGTCATTGGTGGTGAAGTGGGGCTGATCCGCAGTGCGACTGACCCGTGCGTGCTGCAGCTAAAACTCCACTATGGCCTGCTGCTGCTCGCACAGTCTGTCCAGCATGTGCAAGGTGGAGTTCCACCTGGTGGGCACGTCGCATATGAGGCGGTGAGCGGGAAGGCCGAAGTTACGCTGTAGCGCAGACAGGCGAGCAGCGGCAGGGTGTGAACGCCGGAAGCGCGAACAGACGGCCCGCACTTTATGCAGCAGCTCTGACATGTCGGGGTAGTTGCGAACGAACTTCTGCACCACCAAATTCAGCACATGCGCCAGGCAAGGGATGTGCGTCAAACCGGCTAGTCCCAGAGCTGCAACGAGATTTCGCCCATTATCGCACACCACCAGGCCGGGCTTGAGGCTCACCGGCAGCAACCACTCGTCGGTCTGTTGTTCTATACCCCGCCACAACTCCTGTGCGGTGTGGGGCCTGTCCCCCAAACATATGAGTTTCAGAACGGCCTGCTGACGTTTACCCCGGGCTGTGCTGAAGTTGGTGGTGAAGGTGTGTGGCTGACTGGATGAGCAGGTGGAAGAAGAGGAGGAGGAAGCTGAGTAGGAGGAGGAGGAGACAGGAGGCAAAGAATGTTGCCCTGCGATCCTTGGCGGCGGAAGGACGTGCGCCAAACAGCTCTCCGCCTGGGGCCCAGCCGCCACTACATTTACCCAGTGTGCAGTTAGGGAGATATAGCGTCCCTGGCCGTGCTTACTGGTCCACGTATCTGTGCACACTTGATTTTATCGGACACTTGGTTGTGCAGGGAAGGAACGGCTCTCTTGGAGAAGTAGTGCCGGCTTGGAACAACATACTGTGGGACAGCAAGCGACATGAGCTGTTTGAATCTGTCTGTGTCCACCAGCCTAAATGACAGCATTTCATAGGCCAGTAGTTTAGAAATGCTGGCATTCAGGGCCAGGGATCGAGGGTGGCTAGGTGGGAATTTACGCTTTCTCTCAAATGTTTGTGAGATGGAGAGCTGAACGCTGCCGTGTGACATGGTTGAGATGCTTGGTGACGCAGGTGGTGGTGTTGGTGGTACATCCCATGTTTGCTGGGCGGCAGGTGCCAACGTTCCTCCAGAGGCGGAGGAAGAGGCCGAGGCGGCGACAGCAGCAGAAGAGACCGAGGCGGCAGCAGCAGAAGAGTTAGCAGGGGGAGCCTGAGTGACTTCTTTGTTTTTAAGGTGTTTACTCCACTGCAGTTCATGCTTTGCATGCAGGTGCCTGGTCATGCAGGTTGTGCTAAGGTTCAGAACGTTAATGCCTCGCTTCAGGCTCTGATGGCACAGCGTGCAAACCACTCGGGTCTTGTCGTCAGCACATTGTTTGAAGAAGTGCCATACCAGGGAACTCCTTGAAGCTGCCTTTGGGTTGTTCGGTCCCAGATGGCGGCGGTCAGTAGCAGGCGGAGTCTCTTGGCGGCGGGTGTTCTGATTTTGCCCACTGCTCCCTCTTTTGCTACGCTGTTGGCTCGGTCTCACCACTGCCTCTTCCTCTGAACTGTGAAAGTCAGTGGCACGACCTTCATTCCATGTGGGGTCTAGGACCTCATCGTCCCCTGCATCGTCTTCCACCCAGTCTTGATCCCTGACCTCCTGTTCAGTCTGCACACTGCATAAAGACGCAGCAGTTGGCACCTGTGTTTCGTCATCATCAGAGACGTGCTGAGGTGGTATTCCCATGTCCTCATCATCAGGAAACATAAGTGGTTGTGCGTTAGTGCATTCTATGTCTTCTACTTCTGGGGAAGGGCTAGGTGGATGCCCTTGGGAAACCCTGGCAGCAGAGTCTTCAAACAGCATAAGAGACTGCTGCATAACTTGAGGCTCAGACAGTTTCCCTGATATGCATGGGGGTGATGTGACAGACTGATGGGCTTGGTTTTCAGGCGCCATCTGTGCGCTTTCTGCAGAAGACTGGGTGGGAGATAATGTGAACGTGCTGGATCCACTGTCGGCCACCCAATTGACTAATGCCTGTACCTGTCAGGCCTTACCATCCTTAGAACGGCATTGGGCCCCACCAAATATCCCTGTAAATTCTGGCGGCTACTGGGACCTGAGGTAGTTGGTACACTAGGACGTGTGGCTGTGGCAGAACGGCCACGTCCTCTCCCAGCACCAGAGGGTCCACTAACACCACCACGACCATGTCCACGTCCGCGTCCCTTACTAGTTGTTTTCCTCATTGTTACCGTTCACCACAATAATAAAAATATTATTCGGGCCAATGTATTGAATTAAAATTCAGGCCTTTTTTTACAGACACCTAACACTGTCTGGCTATCTATTTAGGTACCGTATTACACTAATACAGGCACACAAGTAATGACAGATTTGGTTGAATATAAATGTGAGGCCTAGCGCTGTGTGACAGATATACCTTTAATCACAGAACTAGACTTGTATCTGCACGGTAGCATGTGTGTTAAGTTTTTCAGAATGACACTATCAAAACCTTGAATCTAAGATATCCTTTTTGGGATAGATTTAAAGTAGGCCTGATATAGCAGAAACTACTTATTTATGAGAATGGCAAATTTGGGAATAGTTTTTCAACCCAGAACAAAAACCGTGCTTTTACGGTCACTACAAATAATTTGACCAGCTAAAACAGTACAGATTTATTTGAATATAAATGTCAGGCCTATTTTTACGCGCTGTGTGACAGATATACCTTTAATCACAGAACTAGACTTGTATCTGCACGGTAGCGTGTGTGTTAAGTTTTTCAGAATGACACTATCAGCACCTTGAATCTAAGATATCCTTTTTGGGATAGATTTCAAGTAGGCCTGATATAGCATAAACTACTTATTTTGAGAATGTCAAATTTGGGAATAGTTTTTTAACCCAGAACAAAAACTGTGCTTTTACGGTCACTACAAATAACTTGACCAGCTAAAACAGTACAGATTTGGTTGAATAGAAATGTGAGGCCTATTTTTTTTGCGCTGTGTGACAGGTATTAGTTTAATCACAGAATAAGACTTGTATCTGCACGGTAGCGCATGTGTTACGTTTTTCTGAATGACACTATCAGCACCTTGAATCTAAGATATTCTTTTTGGGATAGATTTCAAGTAGGCCTGATATAGCATAAACTACTTATTTTGAGAATGGCAAATTTGGGAATAGTTTTTCAACCCAGAACAAAAACTGTGCTTTTACGGTCACTACAAATAACTTGACCAGCTAAAACAGTACAGATTTGGTTGAATAGAAATGTCAGGTCTATTTTTTAGGCGCTGGGTGACAGGCTCAACTTGCCCCTGATGTAGTATATGGCCAAAAAATAACCACACTATTGATGGTTAAATGCACTTGGGTGACACAGACTCAGCCTGCACCTGATGTAGTATATGGCCAAAAATTAACCACACTGTTGATGGTTAAATGCACTTTGGTGACACAGGCTCAGCCTGCACCTGATGTAGTATATGGCCAAAAAATAACCACACTGTTGATGGTTAAATGCACTTGGGTGACACAGGCTCAGCCTGCACCTGATGTAGTATATGGCCAAAAAATAACCAGACTGTTGATGGTTAAATGCACTTCGGTGACACAGGCTCAGCCTGCAGCTGATGTAGGATATAGCAAAAAATAACCACACTATTGATGGTTAAAAGCACTTGGTGGTAGCTTGTGCTGGCGCACCACAAGCCACAAAATGGCCGCCGATCACCCCAGAAAAAAGTGATATAAAAACGCTCTGGGCAGCCTAAAAAAAGTGAGCAAGTCGATATTAGCACTTCAATGATCCACAGCTGGAGATCGATCACAGAATGAAGTCTTTTGGATCACATGCTGCACTGGCCAATCACAGCCATGCCAATAGTAGGCAAGGCTGTGATGGCCTCTTGGGGCAAGTAGTATGACGCTTGTTGATTGGCTGCTTTGCAGCCTTTCAAAAAGCGCCAAGAAAGCGCCGAACACCGAACCCGAACCCAGACTTTTACGAAAATGTTCGGGTTCGGGTCCGTGTCACGGACACCCCAAAATTCGGTACGAACCCGAACTATACAGTTCGGGTTCGCTCATCCCTAGTAACCAGGTTTTCATAATGCCCCTTCAGAAGTATTAAACCTTGTCTTTCACTCATCCCCCTCTTTGATGCGAATCAGATAGGCTCCCCTTAAATCCATTTTAGCAAGGACGCAGGCCCCCAAACCCTGCACCCAAGGGTGAAAAAAGGGGTCTTATATGTCCTTTAACCAAACTCTCAGAAATATAGTCCTTCATGGCTTGTCTTTCGGGGACAGAAGGATTATATAACCTGGTCTTAGGTAACTTTGCTCCAGGGAGCAGGTTAACCGGGCAATCATAGGGACGATGGGGTGGTAACTCCTGACACCCCTTCTCAGAGAAAACATCTTCAAAGTCGGACACAAATGCTGGTAAGGTTGTAATGGAGGTGGCTGGGCAACTGTTACTTAAGCGATTGTCTCTACAATGTTCACAATGTTCACTCCATTCCAATATTTCCATGGCCTGCCAATCAACAGGATTGTACGCTACCAACCAGGGAAGACATAAGACCATAGGAGTAGGAAGACCTTCAAGGATATAGCAAGAAATAAACTCATTATGGAGGGCACCCACCTGAAGATGTATGTAATATACCATGTGTGTCAGGTTTCCCTGAGTAACAGGAGCAGAGTCGATAGCAAATATGGGGATAGATCTAGGTAAAGGACTAAAAGAAAAACCCAGAGTCCGAGCGAATCGGGCATCCACCAATTTAACCCCTGCCCCACAAAAATCATCTTAGTTTTATTTCCCGAAACTACCATTGCTGGCAAAACCAACGGTGACGTTTGTATGGAGGAGATGAATACACCCAGGTTGCCATCCTCCGCACAACCTGGGGTTAGTAGTTTTCCGAAATTTGTTTCTTTTTGGATATGGATGGACAAGCTCCAATGAAATCCCCCCTCTGACCACAGAAAAAACAAACCCCAGGCTTATGGCGAGCCCCAGGAGGACCAACCTGATGAGTGGCTCCCCCTAGTTGCATAGGTTCGTCTGAGTCAGAACAAACAGACTGCTGCCTGAGAAAAGTCTCTGGAGGGCAAAAACTCCTCAGCCTATCCCTAAGGCGTCTATCAATTCTTATAGATAGCAACTAGTGATGGCCTTGCGGTTTGCCCGGCGGTCGGTTTGCGGCGAACTTTGCGCGTTCGCGATCCGCACGCACCATATGCAAAAACATATGGCGATGTCTGCGCGCACCATATTTTTTTGCATTGCGCCGAACTTTGACCTATGACATATCTATCAGGTGGGACAGGACAGCCAATTGAGACGTTACTTTTTCCAGCCTCTTATTGCTACTTGTCCCAACTTTTTTGGGATTTGTTGACACCGTGAAATTTGAATCAACGTATTTTTCCTTTAAAATGATACATTTACTCGGATTAAACGTTTGATCTGTCATCTACGTTCTATTACAAATAAAATATTGACATTTGCCATCTCCACATCATTGCATTCAGTTTGTATTCACAATTTGTTTAGTGTCCCAACCTTTTTGGAATCCAGTTGGTAATTTCTAAAATAGAAAGGCATATTATAGTGCATTTGTATGCTTCCATAAAATACTGATTGAGGGCTGCAATCTATCAGCTTCCATAAAATAGGGATAGAGGTTTTCCATATACCTGCGTCCACAAAATTACTGCTTGAGGGTAATATACCTGTTTCAACTAACAACTGATTGAGGCCTTTCATATATCAGCTTCCACAAAATAGTGATACTGGTTTTCCTTATACCAGCGTCCACAAAATACAGATTGCGGGTTTGATATACCTGCTTTAACCAACAACTGATTGAGGCCTGCCATATATCAGCTTCCACAAAATAGTGATAGTGGTTTTCCATATACCTGCGTCCACAAAATACAGATTGCGGGTTTGATATACCTGCTTCAACTAACAACTGATTGAGGACTTCCATATATCAGCTTCCACAAAATAGTGATAGAGGTTGTCCATATACCTATGTCCACAAAATAAAGATGGCGGGTTTTAATATACCAGTTTCAACTAACAACTGATTGAGGCCTGCCATATATCAGCTTCCACAAAATACTGATTGAGGGGTTTGATATACCTACTTCCACAAGATTACTGCTTGAGGGTGGTATACCAGCGTCAACTAACAATTTATTGAGGCCTTCCATATATCAGCTTCCACAAAATTGTAACATAGTAACATAGTATATAATGCAGAAAAAAGACATTTGTCCATCCAGTTCGGCCTGTCATCCTGCAAGTTGATCCAGAGGAAGGCAAAAAAAAAAAACTGTGGGGTACAAGACAATTTTCCTCACTTAAGGGGGAAAAAATTCCTTCCCGACTCCATTCAGGCAATCAGAATAACTCCCTGGATCAGCGACCCCTCTCTAGTAGCTATAGCCTGTAATATTATTACACTCCAGAATTACAGCCAGGCCCCTCTTGAATTCTTTTATTGTACTCACCATCACCACCTCCTTAGGCACAGATTTACATAGTCTCACTGCTCTTACCGTAAAGAATCCTTTTCTATGTTTGTGTACAAACCTTCTTTCCTCCAGATGCAGAGGATGTCCCCTTGTCACAGTCCTGGGGATAAATAGATGATGGGAGAGATCTCTGTACTGACCCCTGATATATTTATACATAGTAATTAGATCTCCCCTCAGTCGTCTTTTTTCTAAAGTGAATAACCCTAATGTTGATAATCTTTCAGGGTACTGTAGTTGCCCCATTCCAGTTATTACTTTATTTGCCCTCTTCTGAACCCTCTCCAGCTCTGCTATGTCTGCTTGGTTCACAGGAGTCCAGAACTGTACACAGTACTCTATGTGTGGACAGTACTCCATGTGTGATAGAGGTTTTCCATATACCTGCGTCCACAAAATTACTGCTTGAGGGTGATATACCTGCTTCAACTAACAACTGATTGAAGCTTGCCATATATCAGCTTCCAGAAAATAGTGATAGAGGTTTTCCATATACCTGCGTCCAAAAAATTACTGCTTGAGGGTGATATACCAGCTTCAACTAACAACTGATTCCACAAAATACTGATTGAGGGGTTTGATATACCTGCTTCCACAAAATATTGATTAAAGGGTTCTATATACCTGTTTCCACAAAATACTGATTAAGGGGTTCTATATGCCTGCTTCCGCAAAATACTGATTGAGGGGTGCGATATACCGGCTTCCACCAAATACTGATTGAGGCCTGCGATATACCTGCTTCCACAAATACTGCTCTTATCTAGGGACTTTGGCACAGGGCATTTTGAAAATGACAGGCAGAGGAAGAGGAAGGCCATTCCACAGGGGTAGTAGGGGTTGGGCAGGTGCACCAGGCCAGAGCCTAAGTGGGAAGTTGGAGAAGGTGCTTGCGATTATGTCAAAAAATGCACCAGAGTTGGTTGCACCTTCCTCATCCTCTGTATCTGCACCTTCCTCACTCTCTGCTGTGTGCACCCCCAAAGACACCACCACCACCATAGCCCCTTAACTCGAGTCAGAATAATTATTTTCCCATCCATTCCCAGACCTTACCAATGCGCAGCCATTCTTGGCATCGGATGAGGAAGAGGAAGTAGCAACGGCCGCCACCCAGCGGTCTGAAGACGGTACCCAGATCAGCACAAGCAGGGTGGTCCCCACTGTTGCTGCCTACTCCGAGATCTCCAATGTCAGTGGTGGTGAAGGTGACGATGATGACGTGTCGATGGACGCCACGTGGGTGCCCACAAGAGAGGAAGAGAAGGGGAGTTAAGAGGGAGAGGCGGAGCAGCAGATAGGGAGGAGAAGGAGGAGAAGCAGGCAGAATTCGCAGTGCACAGGATGCTGGCATATGGCTCCGCAGTGTGGGCTTTTTTTAACGTGTCAGCTGCTGACAATAGTGTTGCCATCTGCAGCCTGCTCTGTCAACGCATAAGTCACGGTAAGCCCAACACTAACCTAGGGATGACCGCCTTAAGAAGGCACCTGGCCTCCTATCATCGAGCCCAGTGGAAGCAACGCCGTCAGAACCCACATGGCCACACTCCCGACTCTCCACATTTTGCCTCTTCTCCTTCTCCTCCCATTTGTCCTCCACTCCACCTTAAACCATGCCGTCGTCGCATTTATCTGGCACAAGGTAGGCTTCCGTGGCCTAAATATTCGAGCGTAAAAAAATGATGACGCCGGATAATCCTCTTGCCCAACGGCTGACCGCTGGCTTGTCGGAACTGCTAGCCCACCAACTACTGCCATATAAATTGGTGCACTCGGAGGTCTTTAGAAAATGTGTGGCCATTGGCACACCGCAATGGAAGTTCCCCGGAAGGAAAAACCGGAATTAGTCTTACTGATAATTCTGTTTCCATGAGATCATCACGACAGCATACAAGGAGATTGACCCCTGACCTCTGTAGGGGCAGGAACAGAGAAAGGTTAAATACCCCCCTCCCACCACCAACGCCAGTGTTTCCAAAATCACACAGAGTATACCGGTGGTGACAAAACTGTGAAAAAGGTATTGCTTCATACCTTCTGGAGACCCTCCAAAGTTAAAATTTTTAAATATATGTAGGGAGGGAATAACGTGCCGTCGTGATGATCTCATGGAAACAGAATTACCGGTAAGACTAATTCCGGTTTTTCCATAGCATCATCATAACGGCATACAAGGAGATATAAAAAATATATCAGTTAAGGTGGCCCTACAGCCTGGAGGATGCTGGACCAAGTGGCAGCTCGACATATTTCTTCCAGGGATGCCCCAGCTCTCTCTGCCTGAGAGGAAGACATGGCCCTAGTGGAATGGGCCCTAATGTTGACTGGACATGGAAGATTTTGAATACGATAAAACAGGAAAATAAAAGAAAAGAAGGCAGGTAGGTGGAACTCCCGGTTCACCTGCCATATCCATAGAGCTGTTTATGTTCCCCCTTTTCCAGCAGCTTGGCCATTGAGACTCCTGCTCCTCCGTGCCTAGGAGGAGTGGGTTGTCTTACCCTGCTCCTTAGCCCAGGGACAGGACGGAGGGTAAGTCAGGGCTCCTAGGTTCCTGCGCATGGGTCCTCCTACCTTTAAGGTCGGCCCATGCAGATAGGAGTTAGGGTCAGGTTAGGGATGCTGTAGGAGGTGACCTGCTCCCTAATCCTGTGGTCCTGGCCTAGCAGCCATAACATCATCTGGCATCGCACGGCTGAGGATTTCCCCCATCCTCAGCCGTGACACGTAAGAACAATATTTAAATCCCAGGAGGGGACACGGGAGGTGATTGTTGGATGGAGTCTGGTAGCTGCTCTAATGAATCTTCTGACCCAACGATGACTGGCTATATCCTGGTCAAAAAAACTTCTTAGGGCTGAGATTTGGACCTTCAGGGCAGAGGGTCTAAGCCCCAGGTCGAGACCCTGTTGCAAGAAATCCAGGATTCTTTGAATGTTGGGTCTATACAGGTGTGGAGACTTGTCACTCCAGGAACAGAAGCGCTTCCATATTTTAAGGTAGATTGCGGATGTTACGTTCTTTCTGGAGGCTTTCAAGGTAGTAATAACTTTATCTGACAAGCCCAGTCGTCTTAGAGTCTGGGACTCAGGATCCATGCTGCTAATTTCCGAAACTGTGGGTTTGGGTGCAGAACCGGACCCTGATGGAGTAGATCCCCCCGCAAAGGAAGGGGCCAAGGATCCTGGAGGGAGTATTTCTGGAGAGATGTGAACCAGCTCCTCTTCGGCCATAGGGGAGCGATCAAGATTACCGTGGCCTTGTCCTGGCAAGTTTTCTGGATTACCTTCGGAATTATGGGAAGTGGAGGGAAGGCATAGCATAGTTTCCAATGCCAAAGGATGGCGAAGGCGTCCAAGGCATGAGGTCTGTCCCTGGGGTTTAAGGAACAGAATGTCTCCACCTTTGAGTTTACCCTGGTGGCGAATAGATCCACGTCGGGCATCCCCCACTTTTCTACCACTAACCTGAATGTCTCTGAGCTTAGGGACCATTCTGTATGATCGATCCTGTGGCGGCTGAGAAAATCAGCTTCCCGATTCAGCGTTCCTTTTAGATGAACTGCAGAGATGGAGGCCACTTTCTGCTCCGCGTTTGAAGAGTTGTTGACCACGTTCCCCCTTGATGAGAGAGATAAGCGATGGCAGTAGTGTTGTCTGATAGCACTTTTATATGGTGAAGACATAGTATGCCCTCTGCTGCCTTCAATGCTTCCCAAACTGCTCTCAGTTCCCTGAAATTTGACGACTGGGATCTGATCGATTATGGCCAGGTGCCCTGAAAGAGATGATCCTTTACCTTTGCGCCCCAGCCGGACAGAGTTGCGTCCGTTACTACTTGTATTAGGGGAGTTTTCTGCCAGGGAGTCCCCTTGGATAAGTTTCCGTGGTTCTTCCACCAATTTAGAGTCTGAAGTACCCGGACTGGTGGGATCACTTGATGATCCAGAGAGGATTGACGCCTGTTCCAGACAGCGAGGATCCAAGACTGAAGAGGTCTGAAGTGAATCTGGCACTGCCGGAATACAGGATGTTAACAGACCTAGCAGACTCATTGCCTCTCTGATGGAGCATGACCTTCTTTTCTGAAAAGATTTGATTTTTTGCTGAAGAATCGATATCTTGTCTTGGGGTAGGAATACCGCTTGCCTTCGGGAGTCCAAAATCATGCCCAAAAATCGAACTTTTCTCGAAGGGGTGAGGACGGACTTGTTTTCATTTACAATCCACCCGAGGTTGTTTAGGATGGAGAGAAAATATTTCAGATTTGAGTAGATCTGATTGAGATCTTCGCTGATCAGAAGAAAGTCGTCCAAGTAGGGAACTGCGTTAAGTCCCTTTCTCCTGACGAAGGCAACCATCTCTACCACCACCTTGGTAAAGATTCTCGGGGCCGATGAGATCCCGAAGGGAAGGGCTTTCAACTGATAGTGATGAATTTTTCCCGTTACATCCTGGATTGCAAATCGGAGAAAACTCTGTGAATCGGCGTGAATAGGAATATGGTAATAAGCGTCTCGCAGATCTATTGTACACATGAAGACGTCTTTGCTTAAAAGTGGTATCGTAGATGCAAGGGTTTCCATCCTGAATTTCCGGTAAAGATTAAACTTGTTTAAGGGTTTCAGGTTTATGATTGTTCGGAATGTGCCTTATTTTTTCTTGATTAGGAATAATGTTGAATCAAAAAACTATAAGGGGCAGTATACTAAAGCTAAAAATACATTTTTAATGAAATATAGGAGATAAAACAACGGCCCCACAGACAGACTACACGTAAGACCTGTGCGCACTCAACAAGTATGCCAAGTGGTCAAAAAACAGTTGACAGAAGACAAACATACACATATAAATAGGTGACGGACTAGTCTGATGGTAACAGAAGACGGGCAAATCAGTATAGATACCAAATAAACTGGCCCTATTGCCTCCCTGCTTGTCCTGAGTCACCCTATAAACTGTGTCCTGAGGACGGGGTCCAAAAAGCCCCACAAGGGGTGGCCCAGACAGGAACTCTCTCCCTGTTAAATGACCCTGGTAAGGCCCTAACAGAGGGGAGAGTATCCGTCCAAAGGATTGGCATATACATGCAAAATTCAAAGAAAATGAGTAAAATTATTTCCTCAAAACCAGGGGCCAACAATTCATGAAACACAATGAGTTTACCCTTGAACTGTTGAATTTTATTCTATTGAATAACTTTTTTCTGTTTGACGGCCGACTGTACCACCAGCTCAGGGGTACGGCGATGGGTAGTTCTTGTGCCCCGTCGTATGCCAACCTACTCCTGGGCTGGTGGGAAGAGTCTGTTGTGTTCGGAGACCCATCTCTGTGGTTCGCCGAGCATATCGCCCTCTGGTCACGTTACATTGACGATATATTCGTCTTGTGGAGCGGACCAGAGGGCGATTTTGGCAGACTCATCTCTGAGTTGAATTCAAACTGTTTTAATCTCAGATTTACCTCTGTGATCGCCAGGGACCGTCTCCCTTTCTTAGATGTGGTGATCTGTAGGGACCATAAGGGTGGCCTGAGTACATCCATCTTTCGGAAACCAACTTCGACCAACTCCCTGCTGAGGTGGGACAGTTGTCATCCGGTCCCCCTCAAGAGAGGGATCCCAACTGGACAGTACCTTAGGCTCAAACGTAACTGCTCGGAACTCGACGATTTTAAATGCCAGGCTAGGGACCTCAGATTGAGATTCCAGGAGAGGGGATATCCGGACAGGACCCTGAGACTGGCGTATGAAAAAACTAAAATCCGTACGAGAACCGAGCTTCTCCAACCCACAACCGGTGGGGTGAGTGAATCTGAGGGTATTGTCCGGTTGGTAGGTACATTTGACGCCGCGGCCTCTCAGGTAAAAAGAATCTTGGCCCGACACTGGGATACCCTCCTTATGGACCCAGATCTCTCAGATGTCCTTAGTCCCACAGTCTCTTTAACGTTTAGGAGAGGCAGTAATCTGAGGGACCGTTTGGTGCATAGCCATTTCACTCCACCAGCCAAGCCACGGACGTGGCTCAACACACCCGTGACGGGATGCCACAGGTGCGGTTCATGCAGCTTCTGTGGTAGCCTGTCACAAGGCAAAAGCTTCACTGGGGAACCTAACAACACGGTTTACCAGGTGAAGGGCTTTATTAATTGTCGCACAGTGGGTGTGATTTATCTTGTGACATGCATCTGTGGGCTTCGATACGTGGGCAAGACCTTTGGAGAATTGCATAAACGCATGGGGGAACACTTCGGGGACATCCGTAATAGTAGGGACACCCCCATAGCACGTCACGTACAGCTCTCTCATGATGGACGTGTCTCGGCAATCAGTTTCATGGCAATTGAACGGGTACCTAAACCCACACGGGGAGGCGACTGGAACAGACACATTCTGCAGAGGGAATGTTGGTGGACGTTCACCCTCAATACGGTTGCCCCCCATGGTCTGAATGAACAAATCAACTATAGCTGTTTTCTCTGAGTGCTGGCTGTTCATGTCTTGTATCCGTGGTCAGGATGTACGGCCATTTAACCCCTGTACCTTTGGTCTCAATTTATGTGGGATGCCGGACGTATACCGTCATGTCCCCATATGTAATAGGGACAAGGGGGTTAGGGTTCTCATATACTGTTGAGGTGATTCCCTCCCCCTTGGTGTATTTCTCTTTTATCCTATTACTTAAGTTGCTATGAGCGCTGTGTCCCCCCTATTGATACACCCTTGATGGGGGTGCGACCCAGCTATGAGGCATGCGGACCGGGGGAGCGGTTCTGCATGTACTCGAGGACGCCCCTGGAGGACATTACACTGATCAAGTATTGTGCTTTACCCGGCTAACCAATCACCAGGGACGCCTCCATTGCTGTGGCTTGGTTCCGATCATGTGACCGCCGCTGTGACACGTCAGCCCTGTGGGCGGCGTTCTGCGGCGGTCACATGGTAAGGAAGCACAGCTATGCGTTCCACCCTGGGCCCCATGAAACGCATGGATACCCAATGCGCATGCACGAACGTGCGCCCGTGCGATCACATGGGCGCACTGTGACATGCCTCCTCTGACGTCACAGGTAGGCGCCGGCGGTTATGGGACGCTGAACAGGGCCCCACGGTCTTTATAAAGGGGCGTTTTTCGCCCCACTTGTTGCCGGTCACCCCACCCCAGCAGACACCACCACCCTGGGTCTTTGCTGAGAAGGTGGATGTACAGCTGTATGCCGACCGTTGCCAACTATATATGTGAGTACCTTTCCTCCTGAGCCCCCTATGGGTGGTTAAATGGAGGTTTGCTTAGGTTAAGTGACTTACTTTGGCATTCTGTTGTTTTTGTGTTATCCCTAGACTCAGCCACACCAGGACTGAAGTATCCACGCAGGCCATTTCCCTGCTTCAGGGCTAATCAGCCTGAAAGGATAACTGCCATTCTTGCCCCGTGTCCCCTGATGAATCTTGGGGCATTCTGTGAGGAAACGCGTCGGGACACATGAGTATTCTCCCACCCTCCTTACCCTTCCTGGGATGACTGAGTGGGGTCATAATTTTACTCATTTTCTTTGAATTTTGCATGTATATGCCAATCCTTTGGACGGATACTCTCCCCTCTGTTAGGGCCTTACCAGGGTCATTTAACAGGGAGAGAGTTCCTGTCTGGGCCACCCCTTGCGGGGCTTTTTGGACCCCGTCCTCAGGACACAGTTTATAGGGTGACTCAGGACAAGCAGGGAGGCAATAGGGCCAGTTTATTTGGTATCTATACTGATTTGCCCGTCTTCTGTTACCATCAGACTAGTCCGTCACCTATATATATGTGTATGTTTGTCTTCTGTCAACTGTTTTTTGACCACTTGGCATACTTGTTGAGTGCGCACAGGTCTTACGTGTAGTCTGTCTGTGGGGCCGTTGTTTTATCTCCTATATTTCATTAAAAATGTATTTTTAGCTTTAGTATACTGCCCCTTATAGTTTTTTGATTCTTGCATTTGAGCAGTATTTAGGGGGATACTCCCATATCCCCTTACCGACCACCTTTTTTCCGAATAATGTTGAATAGTATCCCTGGCCTCTTTCTGGAGGTGGAACTGGGGAGATTACATTCATCTGATGAAGATTATGGACTCCCTGCCAAAGGTTGGGTTGAAATCGTGTCAGTGAAAATTTGTTTGGGGGTTTTGAAGACCACTCTATTTGATAGCCTGTACCAACTATTTTGGAGACCCAGGGATTTTGGGAAATAGATTCCCAATCTGCCAGGAATTTTGAGAGTCTTCCCCCCACTCCGGCGTCATTGCTTGTCGGATGATTTCTGGTGGGAGGAGGATTGACCCCTTCCTCTTCCCCCTTTGGGATAACTCCAGCGCCTCGACTTCCCTTGTAGCTTTTCTCTTGACCCGAGGAAGAGCGAAAGGGAAATCGGCGCCTGAAGGGACGATCTTCCAGAAACCCTTTCTTTTTGTCCGCGGCTTTTTCTAAAATCTTATCTAGGACTGGGCCGAAAACATATTCCCCGGAAAAGGGTATAGAGCAAAGTTTTGTCCCCAGACCAGCACTTCATCCAAAGTGCCCGTCTGGCCGAGTTGGAAAGTGCCGCATCTCTGGCGGAGAATCGGACCGACTCGGCCGAGGCATCCGCCAGGAAAGCCGTGGCAGATTTTAAAAGAGGAAGGGAATTGAGGATTTCTTCTCTAGACGTTTTATTTTTTATATGGTCTTCTAATTCTCCCAGCCAGAGAAACATGGATCTAGCGACTGAGGCAGCCGCAATGTTAGTTTTAATATTAACCCCTTAGTGACCACCCATACGTGTTTTTACGGTGGTCACTAAGGGGCCTTAGGCTGGGCCGCCGCGTTTTTACGGCGGCCCAGTCTAAGCGCTGCACGGCTCCCCCGCAATGGCGCCCGCTGCATGTAAAGTGGTGACAGAGGGAGCGGGTCCCTCTGTCTCCCATCAGCACCCCAAAAATGCGATCGCGGGGTGCTGATGTGTTGGGAAGCTTACCTTGCTTCCGATCAGGGCCCCGAGCCTGTCTTCCGTTACCTCCAGCAGGCTGTGCCTCTCTGGCGCAGCCTGCTGGTCAATGTTTGAATAGCATTGCTATTGAAATGCAATGCATTATAGAGATAATGCATTACATTTTAAAAGCAATCAAAATACTGTATATTATAGTCCCCTTGTGGGACTATTGAGTAGTAAAAAAAATAGAAAAAAAATACACATTTATTAAATAAAAAAAATTCCATAAAATAAAAAAATCTGCTTTTTTTTCCATTGAAAATACGCTTTTCAATGAAAAAAATTGCAAAAAGAAAATATCCCCAATATGTTTGGTATTGCCGCGTCCGTACCAACCGGGACTACATAAATATTACATAAATTAACCCCTATGGTGAACGCCGTAAAAAAAAAAGACAGAATTTCGAATTTTTTTCTTAGTTTCCACCAAAAAAAAGTAATAACAAGCGATCAAAAAGCGGCATTTACTCCAAAATCATACCAATCAAAAATACAAGTCGTCTTTAAAAAATCAAGCCCTCACACAATTCCATATATATATTTAGTATCACTGTAATCGTACTGACCCAGAGAATAAAGATATTATGTTATTTGTACCGAAAAATGAACGCCATAAAATTTATAATGTAAAAACGCAGTGGCAGTATTGCTATTTTTCCCCATCTCCCTCCCAGAAAGAGTTAATAAAAGTTAATCAGAAAGTTATGTGTACCCCAAAATGGCGCCATTAAAAACTACAACTTGTCCCGTAAAAAACAAGCCCTCATAAAGCTATATAGACGAAAAAATACAAAAGTGTTATAGCTCTTGGAACGAGACCATGAAAAAAGGAAGAAAAAAGCTTGGTCATAAAGGCCCAAACAGGCTTGGTCACTAAGGGGTTAAACATGGCAGCCTCCCAAGACTTCCTGAGGAGGCTGTCGGCTTTGCGATCCATAGAATCTTTGAGTTGGGAGGCATCCTCAAATGGAAGAGGTGTCTTTTTGTTCACTTTAGCAACCTGAACATCTATCTTGGGGATCTCGGTGAAGATCTTGGACTCTTCAGAATCAAATAGTAATCTATTTTTAAAGGAAGCAGAGACTCCCAGATGTCTTTCAGGGTCTGCCCATTCTTCTAGAACCATATCTTTAATACTTTTGTTTATGGGAAACACACAATGTTTTTTAAATTCTCAATCCCCTAAACATCTCTTCCTGTACGGAATGGGTACGTTGGGGATTAGCAGATAGGTGGGCTAGAGATGAACGAATTTCCTCCTGTATCATAGATTTAAGTTCTTCCTTCAGAGAGGGTGCTTTGTCACGTACAATATTAGATATACAATTTTTGCACAGCTTCTTGGGATAATTGTCAGGAAGTTTGCCACTACAGGAGATACATCTGAGGGATCTCTTGATCTTTTTGGGGTTTCTTTAGACACCTAAAAGGAGGAGAAGGTAGCTATAAGGGAATGATCAGAAGAAATAGCAAAAAATAGGGGGGGGGGGGGCAGAGCTGAGGAGAAACTCCTACATGAAAGATTTGCTCAACAAAGGGGGAACCTCCGTAGGGATGGAGAGGAGACCCATAGTATTCTTAGACTGGGGGAACAAAACTCTTCCCCCCCCCCTTTTTCTCATTGCAGGAGAGGGGAATCAGCAGACTCCATGACCAAGCAATAATAGCCTCGGAGGGGACTCACGGATGGTGGCAGCGTTGGTTCTGGCTCTCTAGGGGATCGCTCTACCCCAGACATTGTGGCCGGATGCTTTTTATCCTCTTCAGCACCGAGGATAGGTGAGGGGCTCCCCGATTCCTCAGGAGCATCCACTGAATGTCCAGGCCTCGGTCTTGAGCCGGGCCAGATGCCGAACGCCGCCTACGTCACTTCCGGAGCGCCGGAAGTGACGTCACACATATGCGCCACGGGCGCCAGGGGTGCAACCCTGCTGAAGCCTCAGTAGGCCAGGAGGGAGTCTTCGCCATGGGACCAGGCCCCGGATCAACCGGAACGAGTATATACCCCGCATTAGTACTGGGACTGCGGGAGGGCAGGGGGACGCCATGCAGGATGCCAGCGATTTCAAAGGTAAAAACAAAAAACGTCCTGGTTCCTTAGCTTCATCTCCCTGCATACAGGGAGACCTTTCTCTGCCCTGTCCTCTGTAGGGACAGGAAACACTGGTGTTGGTGGTGGGAGGGGGGTATTTAACATTTCTCTGTTCCTGCCCCTACAGAGGTCAGGGGTCAATCTCCTTGTATGCCGTTGTGATGATGCTATGGAAATATTTCTCCCACAAGGGCATCCTTGAACTATATGGCCACGTTCAGCGGCAAGTTAATATATCTCTGGCACACAGTGTCAGTGCAAGGATACATCTGACCACAGACACGTGGTCTAGCAAACACGGGCAGGGAAGGTACATAACTTTTGCAGCCCACTGGGTGAACCTTCTGACGGCTTTTAAGCATGGAACCCAAGGCACCTGTGTGGATTTGGTGTTTGCATGCAGGCCTGCCTCTTCTCCTCATCCTCCTCCTACTCCATCCTCCATCTCCTTCTCGTCTTACTCCTCCTTTTTCACTGCTACCCCCTCTTCCGCTGCACTCCCCAAACTCCCCAGAACCTATTCGACGTGCCAGGTGAGACGTTGCCATGCTGTGCTGCGGCTGTTGTGCCTGGAAGCCAAGAGCCACACCGGTCCTGCACTGCTTTCAGCTCTGCGGTCACAGGTTAATCAGTGGCTAACCCTGCTCAATTTGACAGTTGGTAAAGTTGCGTGCTACAATGGTGCCAATCTGCTGAGGGCGCTGAAACAGGGCAAAATAACACACGTGCCATGCATGGCACACATCCTAAACTTAGACGTGCAGTGACTCGTTGCCAAATAACCCGGGGTCCAGGACGTCTTGCGGCAGGCCAGGAAAAACTCTGGCCATTTTAGAAAATCTTACACGGCTATGGCTCGCCTTGCTGACGTTCAGCGGCGATACCACTTGCCTGATTTGTGACAGCCCGACGTACTGGAACTCCACCTTGTATATGCTTGATAGGCTGCTCCAGTACATGCCATTAATGACTACCTATACGAACTCTGCGGCAGGACAGGTTCTGGGGAACTTGGTTTATTTTCACCGCGCCAGTGGCTGCTCATGCGCAACGCATGCAGACTTCTGCGGTCATTTGTTGAGATCACCAAGCTGGTCAGTCGCAGCCAGGGCACCATCAGTGACATCGTACCTTACGCCTTCTTTCTGGAGTGTGCATTATGTCGTGTCATTGATCAAGCCATCGAGGAGCAGGAGCAGGAAGAGGAGGATGTCGCAATGCTACTCCATCTGAGACAAGTCAGCAGGAGTCTGAAGGAGTCAGAGGAGGATGGTGCCTGGGGGGAGGAGGAGGAGGAGGAGCAAGAAGAGCAGGCTTTAAACTTTTCGGGGATCCCTGGTGTTGTCCTTGGCTGGGGAGAGGAGACCAAGGACGACATTCTCCTGGGCGATAAACAGGAGCCAGGGTGCTCCACTGCTTCCAATTTAGTGCAAATGGGGGCCTTTATGCTCCAGTGTTTGAAGAGGGACCCCCGTATAAAAAGCATAAAGCTCAAGGACCTGTACTGGATGGCAACGTACTTAGACCCCCGGTACAAACACAAGATGGCGGACATGTTACCAACATTTCCAGGCCTTGCTGCGAGAGTTGCTGCATTCTGCTGTTGTGGGCACTGGCAGAGAAACTTCCACCCACAGAGAAACAGTTGCGGGTACCAATCCTACATCACATGCAAGAAGAGGGCAATTTGAAGATGTGTTGGTCACTTCGGATATGAGATCATTGCAGTCAACCCATCGACAGCCACCCTCCGGATCCAGCCTCAGGGAACTCTTAGACCGACAGGTGTCCGACTACATTGGGTTAACTAACGATGTGGATGCTCTGAGAAGCGAGGAACCCCTGGACTACAGTGTTCATTTTAGGACATGGTCAGATATCATAGTCAAGTATCAAAATAATGCCAATGTGACACCTGACCCTGACACCTGACCCTGACACCTGACCCTGACACCTGACCCTGACACCTGACTCTGACACCTGACTCTGACACCTGACCCTGACACCTGACCCTGACACCTGACCCTGACACCTGACCCTGACCCTGACTCTGACACCTGACTCTGACACCTGACTCTGACACCTGACTCTGACACCTGACACCTGACCCTGACACCTGACCCTGACACCTGACCCTGACACCTGACCCTGACTCTGACACCTAACACCTGACCCTGACTCTGACACCTGACCCTGACACCTGACCCTGACACCTGACCCTGACACCTGACCCTGACACCTGATACCTGACCCTGACACCTGACCCTGACACCTGATTCTCACATCTGACTCACATCTGATACTGTGGTTTTATATGCTACATCACATAGATGAACAAAAATCCCAAGCTTATATAAGGCAAGCTGGTAGCTCAGTGGTAATGTCATTGCCTCTTGTCCAGGCATGCTGAGTTTGAAACCCCTTTTAGCCTCTCAAAATTGTTTACATTTTATTAGGCCCTAGATAAGAGGCAAATTGAAATGATGTGTGACGCTGATGTCTGACGCTCTTATCTCACGTCCTTCACTTGTCAGTGTCACAAGGGGTCTTAGTTTTACTGTTGTTTTGTATGTTACATCACATAGATGACTAAAAATCCTAAGCTCATGCAAGGCAAGCTGATAGCTCGGTGGTAATGTCATTGCCTCATGTCCAGGCATGCTGAGTTCGAAACCCCTTTCAGCCTCTCAAAATTTATTACATTTTATTAGGCCCTAGATAAGAGGCAAATTGAAATGATGTGTGACGCTGATGTCTGACGCTCATATCTCACGTCCTTCACTTGTCAGTGTCACAAGGGGTCTTAGTTTTAATGTGTTTTTTGCTATACTACATCTCATAGATCAAAAAGATCACCAGCTTTGGTGTCTAAAGCTATAGCTCACTGGTAAGACACTTGCTTTGCATGTAGTGTTCATGGGTTCAAAACCCCGTTTATGCTTTTATTTAAATTTTATAGAGCTCTATATCAGAGACAAATTCAAGTGCTGTGTGATGTAAGTAGTCCTTTTTTATTTTATTAAGAGTACATGGTCAGCACTATAGTAAAGGGGGCACTAATTTACTGTATCTTCATCTATTTCAAGTTGACTGATTTTTTTTTTTTTTGTCTTGAAACAGTCACTGTACAATATAATAATGTATTCTTATTTCTAAGGAAGGAGTCTAATTATCATATCTGTAAATCACTTGATTGCAATTATTTGTCGGCATCCACCCAAACATAAGCTGCAAAGATATGACCACTAGGGGTCTCACTAGTCCACTGTGGTTAGGCATGTTCCAGCTCTCCCAGCAAATACAAGCAGGAGGAAGTTTGGGCGTGTTCTGGAGTAGCTGATGAGGAGACTTGCCAGATTCACTGCCTCTTGACAGATCAGCAAACCAACTTATCTTACTGTAAGTCTGCTCTCCTCCACTATCTTACATGGCTTATACATTGATTCACCTTTCTCAAGTGTTTATGCAGTTCCATATTAGCTAGAATCACTGTATTTCTGGTAGTTTTGAAAACTGTTTAGTCATGCTGTTTTTACTGTATATCTTCCTCTGATTTGTTGTTCAGTTTCAATAATAGGCATTTTATGCATCATATAAGCCACTTTTTTTTACCACTTAGGAGATATAGCATGCTTACCTACTGTCCCTCTTTTCTACCAAAGTCCCTCTATCACTTTTTGCAACGTAAAAAAGTTTTCCGGGTTCAGCTCTGGGCCCCTGTATTCACTCATATACTATAAGTGGAGCATCAGAGCTCCCCCTTGCACTGCACTGCATAGTGCAGGACAAGGGCTTTTTCTTTACTACCGGTGACGTACTAGCAGGGAGCCGAGTGATGTCACTGTCACAAATGGGCGATCTTCAGCGCTGCCCTAGGCTGTTTTAGAGCCTAGGGCAGTACTGTAGACTCCCCATTTGTGCCAACGATATCACCGGGCTCACTGCTAGTCTGAAGTCTCTACCTAGCATACTCAAGGGAAGCCCTTTAAAGAAGACCTTTCACCAGAATAAAGTATGTAAACTAATTATACAGACGTGTAGAGCGGCGCCCAGGGATCCCCCTGCACTTACTGTTATCCCCGGGCGCCGCTCCGTTCTCCGGTTATAGCCTCCGGTATAGTCGTAGTTAGGCTCCACCCAGTGGAACCTGCCGCGGTCTCCTTCTCCTATGCTGTAGCGCTGGCCAATCGCAGCGCTCAGCTCATAGCCTGGCTTTTCCTCAGCTCTGACCAGTTTTCCAGTCCCATCCCCCCATTATGATGCTGCCACCACCATGTCTCACTGTGGGGATGGTGCTCTTTGGGTGATGTGATGTGTTGGGTTAGCGCCAGACATAGCGTTTTCTTTGCGGGCCGAAAAGTAAAATTTTAGTCTCATCAGACCAGAGCACCTTCTTCCATACATTTTTGGAGTCTCCCACATACCTTTTTTGCAAACTCACAACTTGTTTTTTCTTTTTATCTGACAGTAATGGCTTTCTTCGGGCCTCTCTGCCATAAAGCCCAACTCTATGGAGCGTACGGCTTATTGTCGTCCTATGTACAGATACTCCAGTCTCTGCTGTGGAACTCTGCAGCTCCTCCAGGGTTACCTTAGGTCTCTGTGCTGCCTCTCTGATTAATGCCCTCCTTGCCCGGTCGGTGAGTTTTGGTGGGCGGCCGTCTCTTGGCAGGTTTGCTGTTGTGCTATGTTCTTTCCATTTGGGTATGATAGATTTGATGGTGCTCCTGGGGATCATCAAAGATTTAGATATTTTTTATAACCTAACTCTGACTTCTACTTTTCAACAACATTGTCCCTTACTTGTGTGTAGAGTTCCTTGGTCTTCATGGCAGTGTTTGGTTAGTGATGCCTCTTGCTTAGGTGTTGCAGCCTCTGGGGCCTTTCAAAAAAGGTGTGTATATTTAATGTCAGATCATGTGACACTTAGAGTGCACATAGGTGACATCATTTCACTAATCATGTGACTTCTCAAGGTAATTGGTTGCACCATAGCTATTTATGGTCTTCCTAACAAAGGGGGTGAATACATATGCACAGGCCAATTTTCTGTTTTCTATTTCTAAACAATATTTTTATTTATATATTTTTCTCATCTCACTTCACCAACTTAGACTATTGTGTTCTGATCCATCACATAAAATTCAGATTAACAAAACATTGAACTTAACATACTTTTGCAAGGCACTGTAAATCACAGTCCTATAGTTGCTTGATTATTGCTTTTATTGTAATATTTTTAAATAGACTTTGAAAACATGGATAGAAAATCAGATGTCTTATTGAAATACGACGAATTAAAAAAGGAACTGAAAGAAGGTATGTATTGCATTTGTTATTTAGGGAGACCTCTAACAAGGTAAAATAACTAGCAAACTGTGCATGAACGTTGTCTTGAAGAGTTGTACAAATTGACAGTTCATTTACACATACAGATGATCTTGCTGATTATTTACAAGAAACCAAACGTTAATCCGATAACTGCATGATCATCAGTGGAGATGAAGGCAGTATTTAATTTTTTTTATGGGGATGTCATAGTGCGGTTCACTGTGACAGTTGTGCCCGTGTAAGCTGGCTGCCTTCTCTCTCGTGTACTGGCTGCAGGCTGATTCCTGTGTGTGTTTTTTGCTTGGGGATGTGGTCCTCTGTTTGTGCACTGTTACCTGTTTTTGTGTCCTTGAGACTTGCTAGGTTTGCACAGAGGGGTTTTTGCCATCAGTGGTTTTGCTCGTTAAAGTAACGATGTTTCCTTGCTTTCATGTCTGTCTGTTCTGTATTACCATGTCTTGCTTGTATCCTTGTTCATGTCAGCCTGGCAGTGCCTAACTGCTTCTGATACTGTCGTGTTTATGTTTTACCTTTGGTAAGAGGTTGTAGCATGTTCTTTGCTTGCTTGTCTTGAAGTCTGATCATGTTGGTTCTTCAGAGGGAGGACATTTTAGTCCATGTGTGCAGCTCTAACTAGGACCGCTATGTAACAGTGTCTTCATAGGGTATAGTTATCTGTCAGTTCTGTGTCTTGTTGTGCAGCTATGTCTGTTCGCCCATGGACTAACTCTGAATAGAGAACAGGCATCTGCTTGTCTGGTTCTGTGTATTGTCTGGTTCCTGTTCTGTCTTTTATGAACTGTGTCCTGTGTTCTGGTTGGGTTCCTGTTCTTGTGCCTGGGTTTCAGTCTAGTCTTGTGTTTGTCTGGACCACTTTTGTGTGAACCAGCATCTGTCTCTGCAGGTGAGTGTCCAAGTGCACCGGGACCATCCTGGACGTGCGACCTGGTGAGCCCTTGGTTAAGTTCATCCCCACCACCAGGGGCTCTGTGAAGAACGGGGCTCACTTAGTGTCCACCCTCTGGGTTTGGCCCAAAGCCAAACCTGTGCACTTGGACCAGTCGTGCTTTTGCCACAGTACCCATTGCCTGCTTGTCCAGTGGTTACTGTCATGATCGTTTATTACATGTGTAATAAAGTATTCAGTAGCTATCTTGGTCTGTTATCTGTCTCGTCATGTTTTTGAGAGGCTCTTGGGGTCTGCCTGTCCTTCAGAATGTGACAGGGGACACCCAATCAATACTGGAATTGGTTGTCCATATAGAAATTCATTATTCATGCAAAGCTGAGCGTTGTTTAAACAGGACGATCTTCTGCATAGGAACCATGATTTTTGTTGTTGGACAGAATGACAGTCACCTGTTGAACGATCACTTGCTCATTCACCATGTGATTGTCAGCCCATTTTTACACCGGCCAATTATTTGCAACAAGATTTTCTATAAACATTTTTCTTCAATAATCTGAAATATATAATTCTCAATTTCAGAGCTTCTCCTACTCTGTAACATGCTGTCTCCAGATCATACACCATGTTTAATGTGAAAAAAGTCAGTATAATGTCTTTCTTGAAGAAGCACCTACAAAAAAACTAGTTGTTACACCACTTTACACACATTAAAGTGATTTTCTGGGATTATAATATTGATCAGTGTGGGTTTGACTACTGGCACCTCAGCTGTTTGAGGAGACTTCAGCACTCCTGTAAGGCTACTTTCACATTAGTGTTGCAAGTGTCCGGCAGGCTGTTCTGGCAGGGGAACAGATTGGCAGATCTGTACTAACGCTAGCCCACGTGTGCCACTGGAAGTCCGCTCCGTCCCCATTCACTACAATGCTGAGATCCAGCCGCAGCACGGCAAACATGCCAAAAGGCTTACGGACAAAAACCATAGCATTTTTGCTGTGCTGCCGCCGGATCTCCGGCTCGTCCCCATTATAGTGAATAGGGCCTGAGTGGACTTCGGGCGGCACCCATGTGCTACCGTTAGTACAGATCCAGCAGGCTGTTCCCCTGTTGAAACAATTTGCCGGACAAGCCTAACGCTAATGTGAAAGTAGTCTGAGTGCTGCAGCTTTCCTGCAGCTTACCCAGCACAGTGTCATACATTGTATAGAGGCTGTGCTTGGTATTGCAGCTCAGTCTCACTTTACACCCTGTACAGAATTATTAGGCAAATGAGTATTTTGACCACATCATCCACTTTATGCATGTTGTCTTACTCCAAGCTGTATAGGCTCGAAAGCCTACTACCAATTAAGCTTATTAGGTGATATGCATCTCTGTAATGAGAAGGGGTGTGGTCTAATGACATCAACACCCTATATCAGGTGTGCATAATTATTAGGCAACTTCCTTTCCTTTGGCAAAATGGGTCAAAAGAAGGACTTGACAGGCTCAAAAAAGTCAAAAATAGTGAGATATCTTGCAGAGGGATGCAGCACTCTTAAAATTGCAAAGCTTCTGAAGCGTGATCATCGAACAATCAAGCGTTTCATTCAAAATAGTCAACAGGGTCGCAAGAAGCGTGTGGAAAAACCAAGGCGCAAAATAACTGCCCATGAACTGAGAAAAGTCAAGCGTGCAGCTGCCAAGATGCCACTTGCCACCAGTTTGGCCATATTTCAGAGCTGCAACATCACTGGAGTGCCCAAAAGCACAAGGTGTGCAATACTCAGAGACATGGCCAAGGTAAGAAAGGCTGAAAGACGACCACCACTGAACAAGACACACAAGCTGAAACGTCAAGACTGGGCCAAGAAATATCTGAAGACTGATTTTTCTAAGGTTTTATGGACTGATGAAATGAGAGTGAGTCTTGATGGGCCAGATGGATGGGCTCGTGGCTGGATTGGTAAAGGGCAGAGAGCTCCAGTCAGCAAGGTGGAGGTGGAGTACTGGTTTGGGCTGGTATCATCAAAGATGAGCTTGTGGGGCCTTTTCGGGTTGAGGATGGAGTCAAGCTCAACTCCCAGTCCTACTGCCAGTTTCTGGAAGACACCTTCTTCAAGCAGTGGTACAGGAAGAAGTCTGCATTCTTCAAGAAAAACATGATTTTCATGCAGGACAATGCTCCATCACACGCGTCCAAGTACTCCACAGCGTGGCTGGCAAGAAAGGGTATAAAAGAAGAAAATCTAATGACATGGCCTTCTTGTTCACCTGATCTGAACCCCATTGAGAACCTGTGGTCCATCATCAAATGTGAGATTTACAAGGAGGGAAAACAATACACCTCTCTGAACAGTGTCTGGGAGGCTGTGGTTGCTGCTGCACGCAATGTTGATGGTGAACAGATCAAAACACTGACAGAATCCATGGATGGCAGGCTTTTGAGTGTCCTTGCAAAGAAAGGTGGCTATATTGGTCACTGATTTGTTTTTGTTTTGTTTTTGAATGTCAGAAATGTATATTTGTGAATGTTGAGATGTTATATTGGTTTCACTGGTAAAAATAAATAATTGAAATGGGTATATATTTGTTTTTTGTTAAGTTGCCTAATAATTATGCACAGTAATAGTCACCTGCACACACAGATATCCCCCTAAAATAGCTAAAACTAAAAACAAACTAAAAAATACTTCCAAAAATATTCAGCTTTGATATTAATGAGTTTTTTGGGTTCATTGAGAACATGGTTGTTGTTCAATAATAAAATTAATCCTCAAAAATACAACTTGCCTAATAATTCTGCACTCCCTGTAATGGTGCTGAGCTGCACCTAGGCCACATGACTGATAAACATGATGTTACTGGAGTAGGAAGGAGCCTTAGCGCTCACCAAGTTCTGCAGACTGCTCATATAGCTAATTGTCCAGCGTCATGACAGTCAGACCCCCACTAATCTCATATTGATGACCTATACTGAGGGTAAGTAATCAATATGAAAATCCAAGAAAAACACTTTAATCACAAATTTTCATTATGACTTTCTGCAACATTTGTATTTAAAATCTTAGTTTTATTCCATTTTTGTTGCATTGTCAGGAATGATTACTGAGAAGGGGTTTGATGCAAAAGTAAAACAACTACTGGAGAATTGCTGCCATTCAGCATCTGCTGAGAAAAGTAAAGGTACTCATTTAACAGTCATTGTTAACTTTAATAGAACTGACTAGTTTATTTCTGCAATTATAATTACTATCAAAATATGGGAGTAATTTATTAAGACTTCTATGTCAGTTAAAATTAACTTTCTGTGCACATAATTTCCAATTTTTCCTTTTTTATGCTACTTTAGATTTTTTTTTTATGAATTGCTGTAAGTTTGATGACCAATTAATTTAATATAACTTCTTAAACAAAATAATTGTAATTGAGGAAACAAAATCGCTGCCTGGTTCTTGATGGTTTTGATTTTAATTTCTCCCTCAGACCCCTCCAAGATTCCAAAAATTATGAATTGGACATTTTTTATGCCTGCACATTTTTTTTAATGACAGGAGAAATATTTTACATTTTTAAAGTGGTTGTCTCACTTCAGCTAATGTCATTTATCCTGTAGACACAGTTAATATATGATACTCACTAATGTATAGTGATTCTCCATATTGCTTCTCTACTTTTTTTACCTTCCCTCTAACCAATGGAGTCTTGTAGACATGTCTAGCGTGTTCTTCAGGAGGTTTTATGACATACATGATAAAACTAGTGTAAAAACGTAATGTGAACAGCCCATTTATTTTAGGATACTTTTATATTAGCGTTAGCAGGGTCCCACATACTATTCCGGCCTGGGAACAGCCTGTCGGATTTGTGCTAACACTAGCCCACGAGTGCTGCCAGAAGTCTGCTCTGGCTCCATTCACTTTATTTGGGACAGGTTGGACATGCGGCCACAGCACGGCAAACATGCCAAGAGGCGGCCAGACAAAAATTGCAGCATGCAACTGCACGTTTATCAGTAACTACCAACCTGCCCATAGAGAAGACAGGGATTTTTTTTAACATCCACCTTCTCAAACACTGTATACATAATGTTTAATGATCACTGCATACAAAGCTCAGGTGGCATTGCCGCTTTCTGCTATGGTGTTAGTGATCCTAGGATTGCTGTGGCTTGGTATCTACTCAAACTTACTTGTGAAGCATATAGAAGCTGTATTCCCACTGTAGTGACACTAATATGTCAGCCCCATTAACAGAAGAAAGAACAATAGAACTAAAATAAATTACAGTTGAATGCCCCCACATTGTCTTTGACCTTATGGGGGGTAAACCACAGCTTGTAAGCCTGCCCACAGCCACATTAACTCATACATCTCCTGTAACCAAATAATTGTCATGGAAAGAGGACATAATGAAAACATTTATTTTATGATTCAAAAAATTGAAAATAAGTAAAAAAAATCCAAATTTTTGTTACTTTAATTTTACATTTTCATGTATAGAAAAAAAATAAAGCTACATGACAATAACAAAAATAAAGCACCATATATTGCCTAAAAAGGCACAAAATGTATTTACATAGGCAAGATGCAAAAAAAAAAAATGGCAGTAATAGATGTAAGCACTAACCTAATGTATTGTCCCAAAGGGGGTGTGAATGGTCCAATTTTGAAATGGTTAAAGAAACTAATTTGTGAACATACGGTAATTCAATTGACAATATAGTAAAAAAAAATATTCTTTGGTTAAAGATGCAGCAACAGTATTTGAAGAAATGAAGAATTGCCTTCATGGAAATCAAAAAATGTGAAAAAGAAACAGTACCCATTAAATGATGATGCCAAAACATCATTTCTCAGGGTATGCATTTTAAAACATGTATTCTTAATTGCTTGCATACATTTAACAGTTAGATATAGAAAATATGTTGTCATATTCATATTTTATTTGACATTTAGATAAAAATTATTCCAATGCACTGGACATCGAAAAATAGTGACGCCCTCATAGCGTCAATGGCCTAATTTTCATATGAAAGAAAAGTATCATAATTTGTCAATTGAGTTATGTCCAAAGAAAAATAATGTATTTATCAATTTCATCACAGCTATGTGTCTACACCAACAGTTGGATAGGAAGGTCGCTGGTGACACATTCCTTTTAATATATCCACTTTTCAGATCCAAATTATTATACTATTAAACTAAAATACGCCTATATTAAGTGTATTTCATTTTCATTTTACGGTGGAACAGTTAATTGCGCTGCAATCTGCGACTTCTCCCCACTCACACCAGGTCTAAAAATGTGGGCGGGGAAGGAGACAGACCAGTAGGCCTGTCGCATTTACTATTTTATACGCCTGGTTTACGGGTAGAAAATTATAGCAACTTCAGAAATTATGGAGAGAATAAAGATCCTCCTCAAGTTTATTAGTTTATTAAGATTGGCGCTCTAAAACACCGGTCTTAAGAAATGTGCCCCCATATGTCTAAGTGGGTGTTCACATATCACATTTGTTTTACAGTGAGTGTGCATTTTTGACATACATGAAAAATAGAACATATAAAAATGTATTAAAATCTGTGGTTATCAATTTTTTTTTATGGCATACTTAGATTAATGTGCATATGTTTTAATACATTATTTTTTTTTATAAAACAAAATTTGCGCTTTGGAGTCATTTTTCTAGGTAAAGATTTGCAGATTCAAAGACTGAAAAAAATTAATGTTTAATGTATGGAAACGTAAAGTTTTACATTTCCATCTGTCTGCAGTATAAAAAAATGTAATTTTTGTTGTTTTTTTCGCCTGGACGGAAAAGATTGATACACTATTACCGTATTTTTCGCCCTATAAGACGCACCTGCTCATAAGACACACCTAGGTTTTAGAGGATGAAAAAATGAAAAAACATTTTTTTGAACCAAAGGTGTATTAAAATAATGTTGACACATTATGTGGGGGATCTACAGCTGACACAATATTATGAGGGATCTGATGATGACACCCTGTTATGGGATATCTTCTGTGACACACTTATGTGGGATCTGCTGTGACGTACTGTTACGTGGGGTAATCTGCTGTGATTCACTGTTATAAGGGGATCTGCTGTGACGCACTGTTAGGAAGGGATCTGCTGTGGTGCACTGTTATGGGGGTATCTGCTGTCGTGCACTGTTATGGGGGGATCTGCTGTGATGTACTGTTATGGGGGAATCTGCTGTAATGCACTGTTATGAGGGGATCTGCTATGGCGTAGTGTTATGGGAGGAATCTTCTGTGACGCACTGTTATGGTGGAGAATCTGCTGTGATGTACTGTTATGTGAGGGAATCAGCTGTGATGCACTCTTATGAGGGGATCTGCTGTGAGGTATTGTTATGGGGGGAATCTGCTGCTGAAACACTTGTGGGAGGGGGATGTCCAGTGATAGGCTTTTGGGGGACACTTCATTAGGGGGACACTGTAGGTACCTTTTGTCAGTAGTTTAGCTGCACTCCGGAGAATTTTTCACAGCAGCACAGTCACCAGGGGACACAGGTATACAGGAGCCAGGCATGTAGGAAGACCTAAGGGCAGAGCAGCCATGTGTGACAGGAAAGGCTGCTCCCGCCCATAGTCTGCTTGCTCCAGCACACCAGCTTCTGATCTCCCTGCTACTGTGCATCTGCCATCTCAGACACGCGCTCTTCTACATCCAGCCGCAGCAATTCCTTCAGCCTCCCACTGCCATGCTCTCCATTTTTTCCCCCTGCACTGTATTCGCCCCATAAGACGTATTAACATTTCCCCCCCACTTTAGGGTGGTAAAAAAGTGCGTCTTATGGGATGATAATACGGTATAATCTGCCATTTAAAAAATAATACAACAACAAACCGTGACAAACCGAGTCAAAAGTATGCACTGTTGAACTATGTTTTGCACAGTTATAGTTTATGGGTACGTCAAGCAATCTTTTACAATAGATTTTTACAGTTCAGAAACGTATCCACATGACGTGCAGAAAAAACAAGATGTTAACAGCTTGTGAGATATGTAGACATGCTCCAAGTATGTTTCCATCAATAACCTTTTAGCTAAATGTGTATAATATATAAATAAAGTTTGAGCAGCTGCATTAGATTAGATATATTTAATTTATTATTTAAAGTTTTTAAAATGCATTTTTAGACATATGTCCAGCACTTTCAGCATTATCTTTATATGCCGTACTGGATACTATATATGTTTATCTAGTATAAATATTATTATTGGCACAATGGGCATATTTTCAATTAATTCAAATGTTTTTATTTTATTTTAAGCCATTCAAACTAAATTTGGATTCAAATTCAAAATTATGTAAGTACATGTCGTTATAGCATTAATTGCCTAAATTAATACACATTGGATAACAAAGTTGTTTCTAATTTTTAGTTGAAAACCCTGTACAAATTGATCATCATACATCCAAGGTACGTTTTCTTACATGAATAGAGTGAAAGAAAATTATATGGATTAAAAGACATATAAAATACAAATATTAAATATTGTGGTTCTTTTATATGTCTTCATAGTTTTTCATTTAAACTAATCCAAAAAGTTTAAATTACATTTTTTATTTATTTAATACCAAGTGTGATGCAAATACTGGTTTCCTATGAACTTCGTATTGATCATTTGGGTCTCCAATCTTAACATGTTAACTAAAATCACTTTAAAGTATGTTATAATTCATAGGGAGATGATATGAGAGGGACATTATATGATTTTATCATATATGTACACAGTTGTTAACTAGATACAAATAATAAAAAAGTAAGTGAGTCTTACTGCCCAAAAGCAACTGTCATTGACAGATTTTCATGTTTACGTTTATATTCAGGAGAGGCTGTCAAGCACTATTTGTGGCTGCACTTGGATGTTTTCTCTGTGATTCCATTTAGCCTATAAACATTGTATACATGAAGATCATAACTCAAATTATAGAACATCTTAAATTCCACATCTTTCATATAGGTCTTTTAGACTGCTATACTGTGTTACTGTATTAGGGTTAATATGTTTATATGCATGCATAAATAATGTTGTACTGAAAATGGCTAAGACTTTTTGTAGAATTTTAATTCTATTTATAATAATAATTGTATTTATCTTTATAGAAATTGAAAACATTGGACATACCAGGTAACATATAGTTTCCTCTTTATATACATATACACATTTAAAGTTTTCCATCATAAAAAATGTTTTCTTGATGCTGGTGCTGATGGATTGCTTGAATTACATCAATGATCTGTTCAGAAATCATCCTTTTAAAAATAAAAAATTAAATCCTCTCCTTTATAGAATCAAATTTTCTCAACCATTAAAAATAATGTATGTTATATAGACTAGGCTGTAGTTAGATGTTTTGAGCAAACATACCGTATATGCCGGCGTATAAGACGACTGGGCGTATAAGACGACCCCCAACTTTTACACTGAAAATATAGAGTTTGGGATATACTCGCCGTATAAGACTACCCCTTTTTCAACACACACCAAAGAAAAATTTAAAAAGCATTAGATCTGATTTCAATATGGTAATTTTAATTCAAATAAGTCTGACATGCTGTTTGTCATCAAACATGTAAAAATAAAACAGTGCAAGTGGATTAAACTTTTCCTAATTCACTTTTAAGCTGAAAGGAAGGGAAATACAATAAACCCATGGGAGCTGCCATGCTGTCAACCAAACTGGAACTGAACATGTTTTTGTTATGTTATTCTTCATATTCACATTCACATATGCACATCTGCGCTGCACTTAGATACGCCGCACGGAGATCTCGCACATGCGCAGGAGCGAGATGCGAGTGGCCGTGAGGATCCCGTGTATCCACGCTCGCCGCATGAAATCTCGCACATGCGTAGGAGCGAGATGCGAGCGGCCGGGAGGATGGCGGTACAAGGAGCATACAACGTACAGAGCAGGGGGGAGGCATACAAGGTACAGAGCAGGGGGCGGTATACAAGGTACAGCGCAGGGGGGGGGCATATGCCGTGGGTTACATCGCAGCTCTCAGCTGCTGGGGATACAAGGCAATAGCCCGGGCTCTCTCTGTTGATAATTCGGGCGTCCCGGCACTGCAGCGCCCACCATACCCGGCGTATAAGACGACCCCCCACTCTAGAAAATATTTTCTAGGGCTCAAAAGTCGTCTTATACGCCGGTATATACGGTATTTAACATTGGACATGGTTTACAGAACCGGATCTGTCCTTCACTGAAGAAGAAACTAGCTCATAAAAACAGCTCAGCTCTAAGGATAGTTTGGTCTGTAGGACATGCCCATGTGTCTGAGAGGTGCAGGTCCCATCTTTGGGACCCCCCCTATACTTAGATCAAAGCACACAAAGTGCCGGAGGGAACACCGTGTATGCGCTGTCACCTTCCAATTGTTTCTGTTGGAATGATAAAAATAGCCAGGCGGGCTATTTTCCAAAGTTCCATTGAAAAGAATGGGAAATCCACTGTGCAATCCTTTGGATAGGTAATCGTTGCAAAATATTGTAAAGCCATTTGAGTACGTAATCTGTGCAGTTATTTTTTTTTTCCATTTAATAACAAATATTATATTAAGAAATAGGTGCTTGAACATATAAAGTTTTTCATAAGTCTACAAATTAAAAAAATGTTAATGTCATAGATTTTTTACAGATGTTTCATTTACAATGAAAGATATGCAGGTACAGTACTATATTATTACAAGTGTATTTCGTATAAACTTTCAATATTGATTGACATGACTAACTTATAATCTTTTATTTTTATTTTAGATTTACTTATTGGATAATCAAATTTTAAAATAAAGTTAAAAAAAAAGGCATCCAAACACTAGACTACTAGTAAACTAAAATAGAGTCTCTTCTCTTTGAATTTATCATACATTTTCACTTAACGCAACATTTATGAATTGCTGTTTTGTTCCTTTTTTCCCCCTATGATATAGTTCTCTTGATACAAAACTCTTCTCTCAACATGGCTTTATGCAGATTGGTAGCCAACACTAACAGACCTGCCTCTCCTGGTCATAATTAAATTTTACAATATTTGGGCAATGTAGGAACCAGCCATTATAGTATGGTCAGGGAGAGCTTAATATAAAAGGAGGCAATTTAGACATCCGATTTGATGGTATCTTTATCTAGATCAATTTCGATATGCCATATTGTTGAACTTTGCAACATGTATCACATGACTAATTGACATGATGCAAGTGGAAGGTGGTTAAATCACCATTTGGGCAAGATACCTAAAAACATGTTTAACCAGCAGTACCCTTTAAGGAGCAAAGGAGCAAGTATGTTTTCTTCTACCCATGCAGCCATATTGGGGGTTTACCTGAAAGGCCCTTGAAGATGGATAGCCTCTTTACATATTTTTATGTAAATCAACAATATATTTAAATACTGTATTAATGTATTTTTCTTATCAGTTTAATTTTTCAGAAGTTGAACAGGAAGTATCCTCGAGAATTGAACAAACTGCAAGCAAGAATTTAGATCCCTGTATGTAAATTTTAATTATATCTCATTGCTTTGTGGATCTTCACAAACATTGAGATTGCTAATACATACAGATGATAGAATATATTCAAAAAGTAAGGATTTTGTTAATGATTTCTCAACTATTCTATTTCCAAATGAAGCTATAGTTTTGGCAATTTGCTAGACACAAAATGGCATCAACCATTTTACATTTAAAAATCAGAACACTAGCGAGGAAAACGGGACAGGAAATATAAAAAGAGAAGATCACATGACCCTGGGCGGGAATGCATGCAGCAGGCTTGCCCACAATGTATTTCAGTCAGCATGGCAGTCAATCAAGAGGGAGGATATTGACTACTCTATCAGACACTATGTTAGCTCAAAAGTAGAGAAGTCATTCTGAGCTCAGCTACATATGTGGGTAGGACATGCCTTTCAAAGATACAGTAATTAGGCTACGCTCACATCTCTGGTTTAACTCTGGCAGTATGTTCCAGCAGAGGATCTGTCTTCTTAATGGCGTATGTGCCGGCTTTTTGCTGTATCTAGGATTTTTTGTGTGACTGAGGGACGGCATGTACGCTGGATACCGTAAATTCTAGCAGTCTATTCCCCCGACAGAGCAGACTGCCGGGATAAGGGTGCAGATATGAACCTAGCCTAAAGCCTGTATTACTTTCATTTTTTTTGTCGGCTAATTGATAATGAGCTTTGTTATGAACACTAGTTGGCGATTAGCTATCAGTGTAATACAGCCACTGATAGCCCAATGAACAAGCAAACGCTTGATATCGGAAAATCTAAAAAATATTTTGGGGGAAATTCAATCATTTTGACTTTTTTTGTAAAGAAGGCAATTGACATGATAAACAAATACAGTATAACATGTCCGTTATTAGGTCTACGGTTCAAATTTTTAACAAAGCTGTCCAAACCCCAGGTTTGCCTTCCACTGTGAGGCCTAACAGATCCGGAAGGAGATTACCTGGCATCAAGGGAGATGGTAGTGGAGTCAGGACTCCGCCTAGAGTCTTCCATGTTTCGCATATACCCTTTAGCATGGGATCTAAATCTGTCGCCTTGTGCATGGTTTTTTAGGTAGCCACAGAAGGCTCTGGAATAACGGGCTTGCACTATATTTGTATATGTCCTTAACATCAATTTGTCTCTTTGGTTCCAACAGTTACAGCCAACTATTTAGTTGTATGGCCTTGTAGTACATGGTCACAGCTGGCAGTCCCAGTCCCCCTCCCCCTCTGTGTCTAGTCATGATATTATATGGAATGTGAGGTCTCCTTCTGTTCCACAGGTATCTAGAGAACATCTTTTTAATGTCTAGGAAGAACTTTAATGGTACATGTATGGGGACCATTTGTAATGTGTACAGGATTTTGGTTAGTACATATGCCTTAATGACATTCTTCCTACACATCCATGACATGAAATTGCATATTATATATCTGCAGGAGTTGCCACATATATTCTATAAGGGGTGAATAGTTGTATTTATATAGATCATTGAGACAGCTTGGGATCCGTATCCCAAGATATGTTATTAGTCCTAAGGACCAGTGAAAGGGTAATATAGCCTTTAACTGAGCCACATGTGCATTTGGTAAAGTAATGTTCAATATGTATGATTTGGTGTGTTTCACTTTAAAATACGATGGCCCACCAAACTCTTCTATCTTTTGTTTCCAAAAGACCCATCCTCTCACTTGGGTTCGTCAACAGGAATAATAAGTAATCTGCAAATGCTGTACACTTTTGCTCTCTTGTCCCATACCTAATCCCTGACATTTCACTAGTCTGTCTAACCGACTGTATCAGCGTTTATGCTACCAGGATAAACAAGGAAGGGGAAAGGGGGCACCCCTGCCTGGTCCCATTAGTGATTTCAAATTTCGTACAGAGCGTGCCATTTACTCTCAGCCTGACATGGGGTTGAACGTACAGGGTAAATATCGACTGGATAAAGGGATCTGGATTGGCGAACTTTCTCCGGGTCAATCTCATGAATTCCCAATTAACCCTGTTGAACGCCTTCTCAGCGTCTATGCCCAGTAACACCAGCAGAATTTTTTTTGTACGCGCCAGGTTAATGGTATGGAATATTCTATGAAAATTGACCCTCCTCTCCCTACTCCTGACAAAACCTGATTGTTCATATCCTATCAGAGGGGGTAATACGTTGCCTTACCTGACGACTAATACCTTCGCTGACATCTTTAGATCCAGATTTTACTGGGATATTGGCCTATAGTTGTCACAATTCTGTGAGTTTTTCCCTTCTTTGTGTATTAAAGTCACATACGCATTATTCCTGTGTTTGTATGGTGAATGAACCTCCCTGTAATAATGCATTACATACTTCGGTGAATCTGGGGATAAGGATCTTCTGGAACTTCTTATAGTACAGTAAGGGGGGCCGTCTGGGCCCAGGAAAGCTATGTATTATCTGTCTTACTTCTGCGTGTAGTAGTAGAGTTGGTTAAGCAGGAGGTCATGTCAGGTGATAATGTGGGCAGATTTATGGATTTCAATAACTCAGAAATGCGTTCCCGTCTCAGGTTCTTCTGGTCCTGACTCTCTTCTTGATTGAGGTTATACAGTGCAGTATAGAATTCTTGAAATGCTTTTGAAATTGCTGGTGTTTCCTTTAAAGAGGACCTTTCACCAGAAGAAAGTATGTAAACTGACTATACAGACGTGTAGAGCGGCGCCCAGGGATCCCCCTGCACTTACTGTTATCCCCGGGCGCCGCTCCGTTCTCCGGTTATAGCCTCCGGTATGTTCGTAGTTAGGCTCCACCCACTTGAGCCTGCCACGGTCTCCTTCTCCTATGCTGTAGCGCTGGCCAATCGCAGCGCTCAGCTCATAGCCAGACTTTCTTCTGGTGAAAGGTCCTCTTTAAGATCGAGCCATCTGCTCCTTTTACATTGGGTATGTATGTCACCTCTCTTGCATTTTTAATTAGAGAGGACATCATCCTCCCTCCTTTATTACAGTGAGCATAAATGTTATGCTGGAAGTATAGCATCTGTTTAGCTACCCTCTGAGATAAGAGCCTACGTAGTTGGAGCCTGAGTTCCATAAGGTCCCCCTGATAGGCTCTGCTTGTGGATTTTTTGTTGAGCTTTTCTACTATGGATATCTGTGCTAGAATTGAGTCTATAGCCTTCAGTTGGTCTTTTTTACTTTAATACCCAGGGATATGAACATACCCCTTATGTAGGCCTTATGGGCCTCCCGTATTATTGGGTGCGTGCTGTGTGCAGGATAGTTATTTTCAAAGTAGGCCTTCAACTGAGTTCTAACCTGTTAAAAATGTTGCTTGTTATTAAAAAGAGCTTCATTAAGTCTCCAGCTCCATTCCCATCTAGGCAGGAAAGCTAGGATGAGAGTCACATTACATGGGGCATGGTCCGAGATGGTAATGCTTCCCATCCCAGCGGCACTAAAAAGAGGCAAGAGAGAGGCAGATGTTATGACATAATCCAACCTCTGCTAAGACCTGTTTGGTTTGGAATAGAATGATAAGTCCTTCACTATCGGGTGGTGACATCTCCAAACGTTGAATTCTTGTAGTTTCCCATGTAGTTTGCTAAGATGTTTTTGGGCTATATGTGACTTAGCGGTAGATGAGTCTAATACAGGACTCAAGACTATGTTTAAATAAACCCCTAATATTATGGCTCCCTCTTTGAAGAGCTTGACTGTATCCAAGGTTTTTAACAACCATTGTACTGTTGTCGTGTTTGGAGCATAAAGGTTGACTAGTGTGAATTTCTGAGACGCTATGTCTCATTTGAAAAACTACATTTTGCCTTCAGCATCTTACAGCTGTTGTTTTAGCACAAAAGGGACAATATGATGTATGGCTATGGATAGTCCTTTGGAAGCAGATGTGTGGTGTTTGCTGTGGAACCATTTTTTGTATGGGTGTGCTGGTAGCTTTGGTATCTTTCCTTGATGGTAATGAGTCTCCTGCATAAACACTATGTGAGAACGTAGTTTGCACATGGTAAGCCTCACTTGCTTACGTTTTTTAGGAGAGTTCATCTCCTTCACATTAAATGTTGTTATCCTAAAATCACTCATAGTAAGCCGATACTCTTGTATCCTGCTTGGGTTATAGGAGAAGTAATTTATTGTAGGAGGGGAGGGTTGTTAGAGAGGGGCAGTGATAGTGGGGTTGGAGAAAGGGATGGTGGACTGAGCAATAAGAGAGAGAGCAGTATCAGAAAATTGCTTGATCTCTTGGTTTTTCAGCTATTCTCTTGCATTTTGATCGAGTTTAATACCTGTGTAAGGCTGTTTCGGCAGACAATGCTTGTTAATATGGATTACTTCAGGAAACAATTGTGTAAAATCTTTGGGACTCTCACCAATCCACAAGTCTGAAGTAACAAATTGAGTATTATTATTTAAAGTGGCAAAGCCCTATTGAAATTATCAATCAGTTTTTTAAGTAGTTACATGGGGTCTGAAGCTAAGTAAATTAACATTGTTGTTCAATAGTTAAATAGTGTTATAACGGTGAATAAACACAACTTTCCATAATTTTATAATTTTCTTCATTATTCTGAACTGCAGTGTATTACCAACGACTAACATATGTTCCAAAGGAACATATCAAGATTTATGACACATGTGTACTTGGAAGTGGAGCATATGGCACTGTTTATAAAGGAGTGTATCAAGGCACTGTGGCAGCAGCAAAAAAAATACCATGTGATGATACTATCAGTCAAGATATTAAGCATGAAATTTTGGTGAACATGTGAGTCTGAATTCTCAATGACTATAATTAATACTAACCTAAGTTAACAACTTCTAATGTATTTGTTTAAAAATAAATTTTGGTTGGTACAAGTTATCCCTTTATCCACAGGATAGGGGATATCCATTTTATCAGTGTGGGTCCTTCCTCTGGGACCATCATTGATCACCAGAATGGGGGCCACATACCCCCTGCAGGCCCCTTGCAGCTTCCATGAAATGACCTGAGTGCCTGATGGCACATGTTTGCATCCACTGCGTTCATTTCTATGGGAATTTTGGAGGCTGGTTAGTGCTGTAATCTGCTATCTCCAGAACTCCCTTATAAATGTATGGAGCTGCAGCATGCATGTGCCAACGGCCACTCCAAGCATTTCAGGGGAGCTGCAAGGGGCCTGCAGGGATTACAAAGCCACCATTCTTGTGATCAGTGGGGGTCCCAGCAGTAGGACCCACTCTGATCTAATGGTTATCCCCTATTCTTTTGATAGCAAAAAACTATTACCAACCTGAATTACCCGTTTAATGTTATCTAATGCAGTTTATGAAACAAAAAACTATATATTACAGATTTCTTTAATTTTACTAATTAAATCTCATTTAGCTACAACTCCTGATATCTTAAGATGAGTATTATACATGTACTTGAGTTTTCCTGGTATTAAATTTAACAATCTTTTAATTAACTTTTCATTAAACAATGAAGATGATTTTCATAACAGTAAATAGCTCATATCACACGACCGTTGCTGTGCCGATGCTGTGGTCAGCAAATTTCGGTAAGCAAAGCACAGGCACCGACCATGGGGCAGCCGCATGTGGATCACGGACAAATTCACTTGAATGGGTTCCGCAAAAAGATAGAGCAAGATCTATGTTTTTGCGGTGCGGAGGCACGGAACGGAACCCACGAAAGCACTCCATAGTGCTTCTGTAGGGTTCCGTGGTTCCGTTCAGCACCACAACTCCGTATTTGCTGACTCATTCAAGTGAATGGATCCGCATACGTGATACAGAATGCACACGGCCGGTTCCCCGTATATTTGTTTGACACTTACATCAGTGATTTTTTGAAAAAAAGAAATACATTTTGTCAAAAAAAAACAGGTGCAAAAAAAAGTTAAAAAAAAAATAATAATAATTAAATAAAACATACTTACCTGATCCATTTGATCGCAATGGTCAGCCCGCTGACAGCATGATTGAAGATCTCGTCCAAAATCCTGTGCATTGCGACGTATGGTGTAATCTTGGCCCTCATGAGATTTCGTGCCAGACCCTCAATCAAGATAGCAGAGGGCGGCCCTTCGCGGTCCAATGGATTATGCAAGTATATATATATATATATATATATATTTATTTTTTTTACACAAAATTTTTACAATCAGATCCTGTGGTCATGTATGTACGCGGCATCTAAGGGGTGAAATGACTGGAGGCGGCGCAATTGCCGCTCCCTGTCATTTTACCCACTACTGACAAAGAAATTATCTTTGTGCCGAAGTAATTAGTTACAAAGCAAATTTTTATAAAAAATTTGGCAAAGCAGCCAAATCCAATTTTAAAAATATTTGCTCATCTATTGTTACAATCACTGATGTAAATAACTGATCAAATACTTTAGTGTGAACTTAGCCAAAGATATCTTATGACCATTTGATAAGTGGTGCTGCAAACTCTGGATCCAACATTGATCCTAAGCATAAATGTTGAAAACTGCACTGTGATCCACCTATGCACAAACATATACATAAACATCCTATTCACTACAAGGGTTTATCAGAGATTTTTCAAATGATAAACTATTCTTTAGATACGTCATCAGTATCTGATCAGTGGAGGTCTGACACCCAGAACCCTTGGCAATTGGTTGTTTGAGAATGTGCCGGCACTCACAGTAGTCTTCCCTAGGCTCACCAAGCACAATGCCGTACATTTTATAGTGGCTGTGCTTGATATAAAACATCAGTCACTTTTACTTCAAAGGGACTGAGTTGCACCCAGGTCATGTGACCAATGAACATAACTATATATAGCCTTGGCTAAACTAAAAGAAGGCTGTGGCAGTATTGTGAGTATCGGTGCCTTCTCAGATGTCAATCCTCTTCTATGTATATGCACTTTATAAGATATCCAGTTGCCATTAAAGTTATTAGTATTAATGAAATAATGTAACTTAATTTAAATATACTAAAAAATTGCATGTACATTCCATTTTTTTAATTTTTAAAGATAACATACATACAGTACAGACCAAAAGTTTGGACACACCTTCTCATTCAAAGAGTTTTCTTTATTTTCATGACTATGAAAATTGCGGATTCACACTGAAGGCATCAAAACTATGAATTAACACATGTGGAATTATATACATAACAAACAAGTGTGAAACAACTGAAAATATATCATATTCTAGGTTCTTCAAAGTAGCCACCTTTTGCTTTGATTACTGCTTTGCACACTCTTGGCATTCTCTTGATGAGCTTCAAGAGGTAGTCCCCTGAAATGGTTTTCACTTCACAGGTGTGCCCTGTCAGGTTTAATAAGTGGGATTTCTTGCCTTATAAATGGGGTTGGGACCATCAGTTGCGTTGAGGAGAAGTCAGGTGGATACACAGCTGATAGTCCTACTGAATAGACTGTTAGAATTTGTATTATGGCAAGAAAAAAGCAGCTAAGTAAAGAAAATCGAGTGGCCATCATTACTTTAAGAAATGAAGGTCAGTCAGTCAGCCGAAAAATTGGGAAAACTTTGAAAGTAAGGGCTATTTGACCATGAAGGAGAGTGATGGGGTGCTGCACCAGATGACCTGGCTTCCACAGTCACCGGACCTGAACCCAATCGAGATGGTTTGGGGTGAGCTGGACCGCAGAGTGAAGGCAAAAGGGTCAACAAGTGCTAAGCATCTCTGGGAATTCCTTCAAGACTGTTGGAAGACCATTTCAGGGGACTACCTCTTGAAGCTCATCAAGAGAATGCCAAGAGTGTGCAAAGCAGTAATCAAAGCAAAAGGTGGCTACTTTGAAGAACCTAGAATATGACATATATTCAGTTGTTTCACACTTGTTTGTTATGTATATAATTCCACATGTGTTAATTCATAGTTTTGATGCCTTCATAGTCATGAAAATAAAGAAAACTCTTTGAATGAGAAGGTGTGTCCAAACTTTTGGTCTGTACTGTACATGTTTCAAGAATACTATTCTTTGTTCATTAAGGAGACTTAGCCATCCAAACATCGTGAGACTGATGGCAGCGGCAAAAACAGAGAATGCCATCCTGCTGGCCGGTGAATATATACATGGTGCAAGTCTTGATAAAATTCTTCATAATGAGAATGTAGCAACAAAGGTATTTATATATTACTGTAATAATGTAGTCTGTTATTCAAAAGTTAAAATGAATAGTTGCTTTCTTTTTGTAATGGTAGTTTTATCAGTGGCAAAGATTTAAAAGAAAAAGCTATCTTTAATTTTTCCTCAATTTTTTAAATGTATTTTTCAGTTATTTTAATTGTATTTACTTTTTACTTATTATTTTTGCCTTTGTAGCTTTCTGAGGAAGATAAACTCTACATTGGGTTAGAGATTGCACTCGCAGTGGAATATATTCACTCCCAAAACATTATACATCAGGATATTAAACCTGCCAATGTGATTGTAAGTATTTATAGTAACATAGTACTATAGTGCTATTTATTTTATTTTATTTTTTCATCTAAGAATAATATAAGCAAAAATTGAAGGGGTTTTAAAGAGGTTATCCAAGATCTATAATGCCCCCCCCCCCCCTTCCATATGCCTGGGCCACTCAGAGGTTGTACTTGCCTCGCAACCCGGCACTCGTGGGGCTTCTCATACCGACACGGCACCCTTTAATTTAGAAAAAAATCTGACACTTGTGAATTAGGAAGAACAGTTGTCCAGACAATCATCTCACACAATGTATCATGCACATGTTAGGCTTTGTTCACATTTCTGTTATTCACTGAGATGTGCATTTTCATGGACAGCACGCATACCCAATGTCTGGGCACATATCAGAACATTTTTTTTTCTTATCATGGGTCATTTAAAAAAATAAGAGACATGCATTAGTTTTGTCCATGATGCGGACCAAACATTCCCATTGAAGTCGATGGTATCCATGTTGCATGTGTTTTTCACTGATGACTGAAAGTAGATGCATTGGACATTAAATCACACACGGGCCAAGCATGGATACTTAACAGACATCTTCATGGTTGAGACCTTTTGACACGGAAATGTGAATGAGGGCTTAGGGCTCTGGCACACCACTGTATGACTTTTGTGAACCACAAAAAATGGATCCGCAAAGAATATGGATGAGGTCCATCTGCATTGTGTATTTTGCAGAAAAGAACAACTGTCCCCAAAGGCCCCTTTCACACGGCAGCACAACTGAAAGGGCTTAAACCAAATCCATATATAAACCTTTTTACTAATATATTATTTAATTAAATCTTTATCACCTGCTTATTAATGCACGTGATCACCTAAATGATACTTTATTTATTATCCTAACTGCTCTGTCTTTGCTCTGCCCAAATAGATTGGGCAGTATATTGTCACTTAGTATTTTTTTCTAAACAGGATTGTTCCTCCGCAGAGACCATATTTTTTAATACCTTTGTGACCACTAAAACAGAGGAAACTAAGGAGCCTTAGGCAACACCAGGCCCCAACCTTTTGACGCTGTTCCAGTCAAAGCTTAAAGGGAACCGGTCATGAGGATTTTGTTTATAGAGCTGAGGACATGGGTTGCTAGATGGCCACTAGTACATCCGCAATACCCAGTCCCCATAGCTCTGTGTGCTTTTATTGTGTAAAAAAAAAAACGATTTGATACATATGCAAATTAACCTGAGATGAGTCCTGTCCCTGATTCATCTCAGGGACAAGACTCATCTCAGGTTAATTTGCATATGTATCAAATCGGGTTTTTTTTTACACAATAAAAGCACACAGAGCTATGGGGACTGGGTATTGCGGATGTGCTAGTGGCCATCTAGCAACTTATGTCCTCAGCTCTATACACAAAATCCTGGTGACAATACCATCTGACAGCATCATGTTGTAGACAGGGGTGTAACTACCATTGTGGCAGACCATGCGACTGCTGTGGGGCCATATTTTTTCTACTGGAGGGGAAAACTTGGTCAGGACTATACCCTCTAAGGCCTCTTGCACACAAACGTGTGCGCCACAAAATGCGGGCCGCAATGCACTAACACCCATCGTGGGGCATCCGCAGCGCATCGCAGACCCATTCACTTTAGTGAGTCCAAAATTTATATACATTTATATCTCTGCTTTATCTACCTTATGTGTACAGTATCGGTACAGGAGGGAGGTGTTATCGGTGATTAATAGCATTGTGTGTCTAAGTGTGAATACAGAGACAGCTGTCACAGAAGGGAATAAAGTTGTCCTTTGAGGGTGAGACGGTGCAAGCCGCACCTCTCCCCAAGGTACTGCTAGGAAGCGTAATAGGAAAATCAAAGGGGCAGTAACATTTAAAACATGGTATTTATTGATATAACTAAAACATATATAGTCCCCTTACAAACAAACAAAAACAAACAGACACAGTCGGGACCTGGGTACTCTAGAGCCGCAAGGATGCGGGTCGCGGTACACAGAGTCCCTAGGGCGGGCCCTTTATAGGGCTGTGTGGACCCCAAGGGTCAAGAGGAGCCACAGACCCATTCACTTTAGTGAGTCCAAAATTTATATACATTTATATCTCTGCTTTATCTACCTTATGTGTACAGTATCGGTACAGGACGGAGGTGTTATCGGTGATTAATAGCATTGTGTGTCTAAGTGTGAATACAGAGACAGCTGTCAGTCACTGATTACTCCTCCAAGTACCGATAGCACTTAACAGGTCTGCAGATGTAAATATAAAAATTACAAGTTTAAAAGAATACTTTTAATTAAAAATATATATTAATCTGTTCAGCTCCTCCTGCTCTATAACATGGTGCTTTCATATTGCATTGCATTTTTTGGTGAAAGGTCCTCTTTAAAAAACTTAATTTGTTTCGCCTTAAGAAAAGAAGGGAAAGGGGGGACCAGATAGGAAACATTTAAATATTAAATAAGGTTCAGGAGGAGGTGTTCTCTATTAGAGGCTAAAAACACAAACATGCTGGCACAATTTGAAATCATTTTGGGGTAGATAAGATCAAGATCGGACCACCGGCGTTTAGATGCTAATGATCTATCCAAAGGATAGATCATCAGTAATAACAAGCTGTAGAAGCCCTTTAAATCTGCAAACAGCATACTGTAGCATAAACACATGTCTATTCTAAGATACATAATAATATAAGGTTCAGTAGAACGACCAGGGGGTCTTTTTCGGTTGTCAGTCTTCTATGTGTAAATTTTACATCCCTTTTTAATACATGAACAAAACTCTATTTTCATATAGTATGTTAGTAAACAAGTTTATTACAGTAATGCCTAAGTTTACCTTCAGGTGGAGAACGATATAATATTTCTGGTTTCCCAAATGGCCCAGCAACACCTCTTTGTTTTCTTATTTTGTGGTTATTCCACTCTGCACTCTCTAGTTTCAGTTCATTCTGTATCAGCTTAAAGAAGCTGAACTGCAAGCAGTGTCTGAAAATCATGACAATTTTTTTTTATATTTCTATTTTTTACACTTCTGTTGAATTGCAACTTTCTAATAAAGCTTTACATTAACAATAGAACTTACATGTGTATAGGGTTTGATATGTCTAATATACCACTTCCAACCATCCGCTAAAAAGAGGTAATAAAAATGTTGATAAATATAATGAAAATCAGCAGTCTACATGCAAGATGTGAACATACCATAATTTTTTTTATCTATTTTAAAAAAAATATTAGTTTAAATGTTACGAGGAAAGCATGGTAATACAAAATATTTTATTTATTATGGTCACCTCGAATCTTTCTTGCCATAGACAAATCCATGATTTTTTTTAAAAATGAATTAAAACTTTCTGCTCTCTAGAATTAAAAAAGGAAATAAATATTTAGTTGTAGACATGTACACAATAAATATGAAACTTGCTCAAATATATCATGCCTTCAGTTTATTTATCAATGTTGACTGTTGTGTATACTTGTGTATAAGCAGTGATTTTA